>NC_137881.1:2888298-3005798 GCF_963924005.1 Protomyctophum bolini | reverse complement strand
CGACATGGCCTTCCCCATAGTCAGCCCTATATACTGTAACTCTACATGGTCTTCCCCCCAGTCAGCCCTATATACTGTAACTCTACATGGTCTTCCCCCCAGTCAGCCCTATATACTGTAACTCTACATGGTCTTCCCCATAGTCAGCCCTATATGCTGTAACTCTACATGGTCTTCCCCCCCAGTCAGCCCTATATACTGTAACTCTACATGGTCTTCCCCCCAGTCAGCCCTATATACTGTAACTCTACATGGTCTTCCCCCCAGTCAGCCCTATATACTGTAACTCTACATGGTCTTCCCCATAGTCAGCCCTATATACTGTAACTCTACATGGTCTTCCCCCCCAGTCAGCCCTATATACTGTAACTCTACATGGTCTTCCCCACAGTCAGCCCTATATACTGTAACTCTACATGGTCTTCCCCCCAGTCAGCCCTATATACTGTAACTCTACATGGTCTTTCCCCCCAGTCAGCCCTATATACTGTAACTCTACATGGTCTTCCCCATAGTCAGCCCTATATACTGTAACTCTACATGGTCTTCCCCATAGTCAGCCCTATATACTGTAACTCTACATGGTCTTCCCCACAGTCAGCCCTATATACTGTAACTCTACATGGTCTTCCCTCCCAGTCAGCCCTATATACTGTAACTCTACATGGTCTTCCCCCCCAGTCAGCCCTATATACTGTAACTCTACATGGTCTTCCCCCCAGTCAGCCCTATATACTGTAACTCTACATGGTCTTCCCCATAGTCAGCCCTATATACTGTAACTCTACATGGTCTTCCCCACAGTCAGCCCTATATACTGTAACTCTACATGGTCTTCCCTCCCAGTCAGCCCTATATACTGTAACTCTACATGGTCTTCCCCACAGTCAGCCCTATATACTGTAACTCTACATGGTCTTTCCTCCCAGTCAGCCCTATATACTGTAACTCTACATGGTCTTCCCCACAGTCAGCCCTATATACTGTAACTCTACATGGTCTTCCCCACAGTCAGCCCTATATACTGTAACTCTACATGGTCTTTCCTCCCAGTCAGCCCTATATACTGTAACTCTACATGGTCTTCCCTCCCAGTCAGCCCTATATACTGTAACTCTACATGGTCTTCCCTCCCAGTCAGCCCTATATACTGTAACTCTACATGGTCTTCCCTCCCAGTCAGCCCTATATACTGTAACTCTACATGGTCTTCCCCCCAGTCAGCCCTATATACTGTAACTCTACATGGTCTTCCCCCCAGTCAGCCCTATATACTGTAACTCTACATGGTCTTCCCCCCAGTCAGCCCTATATACTGTAACTCTACATGGTCTTCCCTCCCAGTCAGCCCTATATACTGTAACTCTACATGGTCTTCCCCATAGTCAGCCCTATATACTGTAACTCTACACGGTCTTCCCTCCCAGTCAGCCCTATATACTGTAACTCTACATGGTCTTCCCCCCAGTCAGCCCTATATACTGTAACTCTACATGGTCTTCCCCCCCAGTCAGCCCTATATACTGTAACTCTACATGGTCTTCCCCACAGTCAGCCCTATATACTGTAACTCTACATGGTCTTCCCCCCCAGTCAGCCCTATATACTGTAACTCTACATGGTCTTCCCCCCAGTCAGCCCTATATACTGTAACTCTACATGGTCTTCCCCCCTCCCAGTCAGCCCTATATACTGTAACTCTACATGGTCTTCCCCCCAGTCAGCCCTATATACTGTAACTCTACATGGTCTTCCCCCCAGTCAGCCCTATATACTGTAACTCTACATGGTCTTCCCCCCAGTCAGCCCTATATACTGTAACTCTACATGGTCTTCCCTCCCAGTCAGCCCTATATACTGTAACTCTACATGGTCTTCCCCCCAGTCAGCCCTATATACTGTAACTCTACATGGTCTTCCCTCCCAGTCAGCCCTATATACTGTAACTCTACATGGTCTTCCCCCCAGTCAGCCCTATATACTGTAACTCTACACGGTCTTCCCTCCAGTCAGCCCTATATACTGTAACTCTACATGGTCTTCCCCCCAGTCAGCCCTATATACTGTAACTCTACACGGTCTTCCCCCCAGTCAGCCCTATATACTGTAACTCTACATGGTCTTCCCCCCAGTCAGCCCTATATACTGTAACTCTACATGGTCTTCCCTCCCAGTCAGCCCTATATACTGTAACTCTACATGGTCTTCCCTCCCAGTCAGCCCTATATACTGTAACTCTACATGGTCTTCCCCCCAGTCAGCCCTATATACTGTAACTCTACATGGTCTTCCCTCCCAGTCAGCCCTATATACTGTAACTCTACATGGTCTTCCCCCCAGTCAGCCCTATATACTGTAACTCTACATGGTCTTCCCCACAGTCAGCCCTATATACTGTAACTCTACATGGTCTTCCCCCCCAGTCAGCCCTATATACTGTAACTCTACATGGTCTTCCCCCCAGTCAGCCCTATATACTGTAACTCTACATGGTCTTCCCCACAGTCAGCCCTATATACTGTAACTCTACATGGTCTTCCCTCCCAGTCAGCCCTATATACTGTAACTCTACATGGTCTTCCCCATAGTCAGCCCTATATACTGTAACTCTACACGGTCTTCCCCCCAGTCAGCCCTATATACTGTAACTCTACATGGTCTTCCCCCCAGTCAGCCCTATATACTGTAACTCTACATGGTCTTCCCTCCCAGTCAGCCCTATATACTGTAACTCTACATGGTCTTCCCCCCAGTCAGCCCTATATACTGTAACTCTACATGGTCTTCCCCCCAGTCAGCCCTATATACTGTAACTCTACATGGTCTTCCCCCCCAGTCAGCCCTATATACTGTAACTCTACACGGTCTTCCCCCCAGTCAGCCCTATATACTGTAACTCTACATGGTCTTCCCCACAGTCAGCCCTATATACTGTAACTCTACATGGTCTTCCCCCCCAGTCAGCCCTATATACTGTAACTCTACATGGTCTTCCCCCCAGTCAGCCCTATATACTGTAACTCTACATGGTCTTCCCTCCCAGTCAGCCCTATATACTGTAACTCTACATGGTCTTCCCTCCCAGTCAGCCCTATATACTGTAACTCTACATGGTCTTCCCTCCCAGTCAGCCCTATATACTGTAACTCTACATGGTCTTTCCCCCCAGTCAGCCCTATATACTGTAACTCTACATGGTCTTCCCCCCCAGTCAGCCCTATATACTGTAACTCTACATGGTCTTCCCCACAGTCAGCCCTATATACTGTAACTCTACATGGTCTTCCCTCCCAGTCAGCCCTATATACTGTAACTCTACATGGTCTTCCCTCCCAGTCAGCCCTATATACTGTAACTCTACATGGTCTTCCCTCCCAGTCAGCCCTATATACTGTAACTCTACATGGTCTTCCCCCCTCCCAGTCAGCCCTATATACTGTAACTCTACATGGTCCCCCCCTCCCCCCTCCAGTCTGTCCCCCCCAGTCAGCCCTATATACTGTAACTCTACATGGTCTTCCCTCCCAGTCAGCCCTATATACTGTAACTCTACATGGTCTTCCCTCCCAGTCAGCCCTATATACTGTAACTCTACATGGTCTTCCCTCCCAGTCAGCCCTATATACTGTAACTCTACATGGTCTTTCCCCCCAGTCAGCCCTATATACTGTAACTCTACATGGTCTTCCCCCCCAGTCAGCCCTATATACTGTAACTCTACATGGTCTTCCCCACAGTCAGCCCTATATACTGTAACTCTACATGGTCTTCCCTCCCAGCCTGTCCCAGTACAGCGATGAGAACATGATGGACGTCTACAACCTGGCCATGTGCTTCGGGCCCACGCTGATGCCCATCCCGGACGGCCAGGACCCCGTGGCCATCCAGGCTCACGTCAACGAGGTCATCAAGACCATCATCGTCCACCACGAGCTCATCTTCCCCGGCCCGCGAGAGCTGGACGGCCCCGTGTACGAGAAGTGCATGGCCGGCGACGAGTACTGGTCAGTGTGTGTGTGTGTGTGTGTATTCCTTGCGTGCGTGTGTGTGTGTGTGTGTGTGTGTGTGTGTGTGTGTGTGTTCCGTGCGTGCATGCCATTTTTCATGTTGTATATATTATGTGTTCCCACAGTAAGGAAAGGAAAGGTACTATGTTTACCCTGCAGGGTAACTGGACTAGGGAAAGGAAAGGTACTATGTTTACCCAGGGTAGGGTAACTGGACTAAGGAAAGGAAAGGTACTATGTTTACCCTGCAGGGTAACTGGACTAAAAAAAGGAAAGGTACTATGTTTACCCTGCAGGGTAACTGGACTAAGGAAAGGAAAGGTACTATGTTTACCCTGCAGGGTAACTGGACTAAGGAAAGGAAAGGTACTATGTTTACCCTGCAGGGTAACTGGACTAAGGAAAGGAAAGGTACCATGTTTACCCTGCAGGGGTAGAGGTTCAATGCCTTGTCCAAGGGCACTTCAGCGGTGACACCTGGTGGTCATAATGTGTATATATTATGTGTCCCACAGTGAGAGTCCCCACAGTGACGCTGGTGCTCTGGACGAGGTAGACAACGGTACCGGACCCAACACCAGTGATGAAGGTGAGATATCACTGTGTAAGATGAAAAATAGAGTCTGCAACACTGGTATGAAACTCAGCTCCACTGGTTTATTAGATTCGACGTTTCGATCCCTTAAAGGATCTTCTTCAGGAATGATGTGACAGGGAATGGGTGTGCACCTATATACAGGTAGGGGTACAACTGATTGGCTCTAACGATGGGTGCTGACTACTGCCACCTAAGCCCAAACCAATCAACCAATTTCCCATGTCACAATAATAATAATAAACATGTTTGAATATACACAAATACAAAAATATATAACAGGTACAGAATGTGTACAAAATATGCAAAATCTAAGCACAATAATACACATTGATTTCAGGATATAGGACACAAAAAGGTTGTCATGGATAAAAAAAAAAGCTAATTTTAAATTCCAGATGACTCATTTATTAATTGTTTGGTGTTGAAAATAAAAAAAGACCCAAAGCTCCTAGTGAGGAAGCTGAGACCATTACTTAGATTTTTCAACAATTGTGTCCGATGCTGAGAACAAATGAGGATGAGGACTAGTAGTTCTTCAGGAGGGGCACTCCATCAGAGTACATCATCACTCCATCAGAGTACATCATCACTCCATCAGAGTACATCATCCGACAACCTACAGATAAATCAAATCAAATCAAATCAAATTGTATTTATAGAGCACATTTTCAAAGACCAGGAGGCCAACCAGAGTGCTGTACAGGAAACATGACACAAGTAACATAGTAAAATCAAAGCAACACAAAAAGTACACAGGTTACATTACAAAATCAAAGCAACACAAAAAGTACACAGGTTACATTACAAAATCAAAGCAACACAAAAAGTACACAGGTTACATTACAAAATCAAAGCAACACAAAAAGTACACAGGTTACATTACAAAATCAAAGCAACACAAAAAGTACACAGGTTACCTTACAAAATCAAAGCAACACAAAAAGTACACCGGTTACATTACAAAATCAAAGCAACACAAAAAGTACACAGGTTACATTACAAAATCAAAGCAACACAAAAAGTACACAGGTTACATTACAAAATCAAAGCAACACAAAAAGTACACAGGTTAATTAGGTCAAACATTGAAAGCCAGGGAGAAGAAATGGGTTTTTAGTAAAGACTTAAAGGCCTCTAAGGAGGGAGCAGACTTAATATGAGGGGGCAGACAGTTCCAGAGTTTGGGGCCAGCCACCGAAAAGGCACGGTCACCTCTGGACCTGAGATTGGAATTGGGCACAGTCAGGAGCCGCTGGTCACAGAACATGTGATACAAATAGTACAACAGGTGAGTACCTAAACATAATGAAGTGTGGGGCATGCCATGCACACTGTACTACTGCAAGAGTTAAAATCAAGTTAAAAACAAGTTAGAAACCTCCAGTAAAAAGGGGGATACATTCACCACAAAAGTACTCAAAGGGATACTGGATTGAGAGACTCATAATAAATGTACAGTTATAGGAACGGTCTGATGTCGAAAGACTCATTCAAGCCCTTATTAACAGTATTGAGGGTTGACATCCAAAATGTCTCACGCTGCAGGAGTAGAACATCAATGTCTCCACCACCCCTAGGTGGCAGTTGGACCCTTTCAATACCAATATACCTAAAGGAGGAAATACAATGTTGGGCTTGGTGGCAATGACAGTACCAGTGGCGGCAAGTTCTTATAACGGCAGGGGGTTCATGCAGCCACGCCCCCTCCCCCCCCCCCCCAGCGGTGGGAAAAAAACGAGTTTTGTTTTTTCGGTTGGTACTTTATTTACAGTTTGTTAATGAATGCCCAAGCGCCCCCAACCCCCTAAAGGTATGTGACTACGTGCATGACAACATGACCACTGGGGAAGGGAAATTTCAGTGGACAGTACAGTACAGTACAGTACAGTACAGTACAGTACAGCGCAGTGCAGCGGCAGTAGCATACAGTACAGTACAGTAGCAGTGGTCACTCTTCATAAAGTAACAGTGTGAAACAGTCAGGTTTGCCACATTCATCCGACCCTTTCTGTCTTCTGTCCGTCGTCATCATCGTCATCATCCAGAGCTGGAGCAGATCGAGGCCATCGCTAAGTTCGACTACGCGGGGCGGAGCCCCCGGGAGCTGTCCTTCAAGAAAGGGGCGTCGCTGCTGCTCTACCTCAGAGCCTCGGAGGACTGGTGGGAGGGGCGACACAACGGCGTGGACGGGCTCATACCGCACCAGTACATCGTGGTGCAGGACATGTGAGTACTAGTCATTGGACGATGCAGGACATGTGAGTACTAGTCATTGATTGGACGATGCAAAAAAAACGCTAATCCACGCCTTTGTTTTTTCTCGGCTTGATTTATACTGCAATGCACTTTTTTCTGGACTGCCTACTAAGAAAACAACTGACAGATTTCAACTTGTCCAAAATGCAGCAGCCAGAGTTTTAACTAGAACTAAGATGAGAGAACATGTTACTCCAGTTTTGCCTTCACTGCACTGCATGGCTTCCGGTTGTTTTTAGGATTGATTTTAAAATGATTTTACTTGTCTATAAAGCTCTCAATGGACTCGCACCTTCCTATACCTACATGACTGCCTGCCTAAATATGTCCCAAACCGCCCCCTAAGGTCTTCCACTGCTGGCCTGCTCGCTTTGCCTAAGAAAATGGCTACTAAAAAAGTACGGGGAAGCAGCTTTTTGCTTCTACGGGCCGACGGCATGGAACAACCTCCCACTGTACCTTCGACAGGCAGGCAGCCTCTGTAGACATTCTCTATAGTCTATATATAACTCTACATGGTCTTCTACATGGTCTTCTATCGTCTATATCGGTGGAGGGTGTGTAGAGCCCAGGATCACATTAGATGATTGACACAGGGGTGAAAAATGGGTTACAAAATTGTGGGATAAAAAATATATATATTAAAAAAAAAAAAAAAAAACTCTCAGGAGAAAATACCAGCACTCACGGACATGTCATTTGGTTTTATTATTTTATAATTTGCATAATTTGCATTTAATTATGCTGCACAACGTACGCGTTTCGGCGTATAGCCTTCGTCAGCGTTATACTATGCCGTCAACAACAGAAGTGTCACATTTTAAAGTGTCCGTAGGGTGCGAGTAACTTCCTCTGTCCGTGTTGATGCAAATAACATACAGCCAACAAGAACCCCAATAGTGCAGTCATAGTAGACAAATTCACATAATATATATACACATACATAATACACATCACTTTGAAAATCAATAATGCATTGAATGGCAATCTATGAGTCCCTTAGACAATGTCATCAGACCAGTGTGTGTCCAGTGGAAACCTCGTACGAATCTGATCTCAGGTCAGAATGGGTTAATACTACCTACACCAGTACTTTTAACCCATTTAGACCCATTTTAACCGTGGTTGTGGCGGTGTTGTGTTCTCAGGGACGACGCCTTCTCAGACAGCGTCCCCCACAGAGGCGACCCCGAGCCCCCGGGTGGGGGGGGGGCGTACCAAGCCCCCCATCACCACCACCACACCCCCGAGCACCGCTTTGGAGCCGCGCTGGGCAGGTGGGTACACACACACACACACACACACACACACACACACACACACACACACGCACACACGCTGACATTCTTTTTTTTTCTTTTTACTAATTTTTTTATCCCACGATTTTGTAATCCAGTTTTCTTTTTCACCCAGTGCCAATTATCTAATGTAATCCTGGGCGCTACACTGATCCTCTGCCAACCTGGGTGGGGCAGCGGACTGACCTCATGCCTCCTTCTATGCATGAGGAGTCCAAGCTGTTTCTTTTCACCTGACAGAGGGGAGTTTCCCCGGCCGGACGTAGCGCGTGGAAGGGACACGTTATTCCGACCAGTTCCTTTCCCCTCCATCAGGCGCCCCGGCTGGCCAGGGGGAGGTAGTTTTAGAGACCAGGATTACTGCATGTTTTTGTGAGGGTACCTACCCTAGGGGACACGGGGAGAACATGCAAACTCCACACAGAAAGGCCCTATCGCCAACCCCCGCCTCGGGTATGGGCATTGATGACGCGGAGGAGGGAACACGCCACCAGTGCCCACAGCGTCCCCAGCGGGAATCGAACCCAGGACCTTCTAGCTGTGAGGCGACAGCACTACCAACTGTGCCACCGTGCTGACATTCAACTACACCAGGGTTCATTTCATTAATTAGATCTCTTCGTAATAAGAACAGAAGTGGGGTTCAGAGTCTTGCTCAAGGACACTTTGACACTAACTCTGGGGGGAGCTCACAGGGTTCAGGGGTCAACACAACAGCCCAGTACGTTATTGTGGTGGGAAAGTGACCACAGTGTACCGATGGAGCTGACGACTCTCTCTCTCTCTCTCTCTCAATTCAATTCAATTCAATTCAATAGGCTTTATTGGCATGACGTTTTACAAGTGTTGCCAAAGCACAATCACAGATATTACAAACAACAACATAACAACATAATATCAATGACATGAAAAAATAAATTAAAATAATATAAAATAAAGCAGGTGGTGCAGAAAATAAAACATGGCATACTGTATGTGTGTCCTACTGGTTGTCCCTTTTCTTGTGACAGGAATTGACATATTTTGCAGCCAAAACTGCACATTCTTTCTGTTCCCCCAGAAGGACTGGTAATCTTTCCCTTTCTGTCATACTTCTGAATTCTGGGAAATTTGTTTCAAATTTTGGGAAGAACTCCTCTCTAATATTTGTGTAGTTTTTACATTGTGTTAAAAAGTGTAACTCTGTCTCTATAGCTCCGTCATCACAGTGACAGCACAGCCTCTCCTCTCTGGGCAGCCAGGTCTGTCTGTGTCTGCCCTTCTCTATTGCCAGACTATGATCACTCAGTCTGTACATTGTCAAAGTCTTTCTCAGGTTTTTGTCAGTTACTGTGGTTAGGTAATCTGCCACAGTATACTGTCTGTTTAGAGCCAAATATGTTTCTAGTTTGTGTTGTGATTGTGTGAGTTCGTTCCAATATGTGATGTATTTATCTTTTTCTTTAGTTATAATTTGGTTGGGTCTAATCTTCTGAGTGATAGTGTAGCTGCACTGAGGCTGTCTGGGGTTTGTGATGTCAGATGGTGAGAGGTCAGCTAGTTTCAAAACCATCTGACTGAGGGGGCTCTTTTGGATGTCCAACTCTTGGCAGGCAAGGGCTTTATAATGGTAACAGGCAGGGTCACTCTTTTTAATATGGCTCCAGAATTTAATAGATCTTTTCTGTATATTTAGAAGTAAAGGATATTGGCCTAATTCAGCCCTGCATGCAGAGTTTGGGCATTTTCTTTGTACCCTGATAATAGTTTTGCAGAACTCTGCATGCAGGATCTCAACTGGATTTTTGTCCCATTTTGCCCAATCACTTTGTAATAAGGGACCCCATACCTCACTGCCATATAATGCAATTGATTCTATAACTGATTTAAATATTTTGAGCCATGTCCTAATTGGAATTTGGAATTGAATTGAACGCTTGATGGCATAAAAAGCCCTTTTTGCCTTGTCTTTGAGTTCCTTCACAGCTGAACAGAAATTCCCAGTGGAAGTAATTTGTAAACCTAGGTACTCTCTCTCTCTCTCTCTCTCTCTCTCTCTCTGTCTCTCTGTCTCTCTCTCTCTCTCTCTCTCTCTCTCTCTCTCTCTCTCTCTGTCTCTCTGTCTCTCTCTCTGTCTCTCTGTGTCTCTCTCTCTCTCTCTCTCTCTCTCTCTCTCTCTCTCTCTCTCTCTCTCTCTCTCCGTCCTCAGGGTGAGAATCCGCTCCGACGGAGCCGCCATGCCCAGCGGCCGTCACAGGGGCGGCTCCACCGACAGCCACAGCCCCACCAGGGGGACGCCCAGCAGCATGGCGGGGGACGTCCACCACCACCACCTCCCCCCCAGGGTCACCATGCCCCGCCCCTGCAGCCCGGCGCACAGCAACAACAACAAGATGGCCGCCGTCGCCGCCCATCCGGGCAGAGCCCCGCCCCCGCTGCCCCCCACCGCCACCGACAGCCCGGAGAAACGGCAGCGGAACAACCCGGCGGCGGCCATGATGGCGAGCACGTTGGGCGGGGGCGCCCACCACCCCCCCCACCACCACGACAACAGGGCCATTAAGGCCTTCGCCGACATCGGCCACTCCTCCTCGCTGAGGTCGTCTCCCAGCCACGCCTCCACGCCGCGCCACGCCAGCCTGGGCGACCACAAGGCCCTGGAGGCCGAGGCGCTGGCCGAGGTGAGTCCGTCCCATCCTTGGGAATGGTCCTTCTCACTGAACGGTCAGCAGTGAAGGATATACCTGTAATGTCATTTAGGGCTGTATTTTGCGTGTCTTATTAAGTACCAGGTCTTATTCCCTAACTTGAGTAAACTAAAGACCTGGAGGCGTGATCAATGCTCTTTGGCCACTCAGAATAGCCAAATGGCATTGATCACGCCTCCAGGTCTTTAGTTTACTCAAGTTAGGGAATAACACCTGGTACTTAAGACACACAAAATACAGCCCTTAATGTCTTAACATTTAATGTCTTCGGCAAAATTGCGCTTTTATAGCGCATTCGATTGAGCGACCCATAATGCTAACTCACGTTAGCCGGTTAGCTATAGCTGTGTTGTTATAGCACAGCACTGGATCGTTCATCTTAGATCGTCGTCGCCATAATAATCCATTCTAATCCGTTTCTTTCAATCGCCTGAATCTCCTATTCCTTGTTTCCCAGACGGCATTTTGGGTCAAAACAGCATTTCTTTGACGGCACAGAGCCGGCGCTGTGGAGCCCCCCAGAGCTCCGGTCTGGATTCATATACACTGACACGAAACAGGACAGGAACGCCCCAAAACGTCACATCCGGGACATTTACCCTGGGCAGACTTTTCTATGGCTGCCAATGCAACTTTTTCCAATCCTTAATCACATACGGACAAACATCTATGCCGATAATATCTAACCTGCGGAGGTAACGTGCCTTGTCCACGGGCAACAGATCTTTCAACGTATGTCATTGCAAATACGTTTGATAATAATCGCTACTCTGCGCAATATTGTTTTGGAAATGCCGCAAATAGCATTGCAGTGAACGAGAGCAAATCACAGCTTACCCTGGGGGTGGTGACTCCGCCCTGAATACGCGTTGTCGTGTCAGTGTATTGTCAACAAGGCTGGCCCAGCTCTGTGTAGTTTCCAAAATGTAGGTCTACTGCGAACTGACCGGAAATGGCGGCTTTTCAAAATAAGAGCTCAAATTAAAAAAAAATGCTGGCGTGAATTAGGTCCTAAGTTTTCATGATTCTGAATCCATTCCAAGCATTAGTTTTGCACTCCGATAAACACTCCTTAGCCTAAATGTGGACATATCCACATATGCTAAATTTGCTGACCTCATCACATTTCCAATTGTCATTATATTAATTGTCTTTATCGTGAAATAAAAATAAGGTAAATAAGTTAAAAATAAAGTGGGTGAAATTAGTTTTTGTGCAATGGGGCATTTGAATACAGTAATGTCTTTAAAACCCATATTGGGCGGGAACCCCATTTGGTGTTTAGCACTATGGTGTTTAAGCATTATACTTTAGCTATTGAAAAATAACAGATCTACAAGCTCATAGCGCCGTGCTATGAGCTTGTAGGTCTGCTATTTTTGAAAAATCATGAAAATTTGTCGCAAATCTTTGAATACATATTCTTTCAGAGCGAATGTTTTCAACTAAACGCGCTACGAGCTTGTAGATCTGTTTTTTTTTTTAACTGTCAGGATTTAGAAGAGATTTTTTTAGAATCTGATCTCAGGTCAAAATGCGTTAAAGAACCACCATTCTTCTGTGCGTTAGAATCTGATCTCAGGTCAGAATGGGTTTAAGGAGATGAAGGCAGGACACAGGAATGCTCAGATACAGTACGAGGCAAACTGCGTCGATTCTGTCACGATGGAACATTACAGAATCTCCCAGCGATACTGTATAGTGTACTGTACTGTAATACTGTATACGGTACGCCCTTCTCTTTTAATGGAGCCATTTTCGGACTGCATGCGCAGCCATTTGGGGAGTTATGCAACTGAGTTAACCCATTCTGACCTGAGATCAGATTCATACGAGGTTTCCACTGGACACACACTGGTCTGATTAACCCATTCTGACCTGAGATCAGGTAATGTCAGTCGTTTTTTTTTCAAAAATAGCAGACCTACAAGCTCGTAGCGCGCCACTCGGTGGCGCGCTACGAGCTTGTAGATCTGCTATTTTTCAATAGCTAAAGCATAACATGATGCTAACACCAAAATGGGTTCCCGTTCAGAATGGGTTAATGATAGAAATGTAACTGGCTTCGGAGGTCAGCCAAGGCATTAGCAACGAGTTGAACCAGAGAATGAGGACGAGCACTCGAGTAACTAAATACTGTTCAAAAAGTCCATAGAAGAGAGTCTTTTATCCCTTTGAAGTCCATTTTTTAGAGGAGAGACTTCAAAAGGTCAAACGTTCGTAATAGATGGTGGATTTATTGGTATTTCTCTTTTTCGTTTGAAGTGGAGGAAGGCTGCTGGACAGTGGGGGGACTCTAAGAGGTGTCTAAAGACTAAAGAGGCCCTTCTGACCGCTCTTTCTGAATATGAAATCAGACGTCCTCATACCATCCTGGGACTCATTACATTGATAACCTGTGTACATGACTGATCTAAAAGACCATCCCTGCATCTCATTACATTGATAACCTGTTTACATCACTTTCTACTTCTCCTACTGTAAGGAGCAATACTTGTAGTAATTCTACATTGCAGTATTTAAGTAGCCTTCTTTTTTCCACCACTCTTATCCTATGTTCTGACAGTAACCAGCAGGTGGCAGCGAAACCATTGTTTACTTTACTGCCTGCATGACTAATAATACTAATTGTCCACGTCCCAAACTCTTCTCCCTTCTGGCTCCAAAACTGTGGAATGCACTTCCCATTGCAGTCAGAACTGCAGCATCACTCCCAATCTTCCGCCGTAGTTTGAAAACCCACCTTTTCAGACTCCATCATGGCCCATAGCACTTACCCCACCCCCTTAGATAGCATTTGATACAGACTTATAGCATGTTATGTAGACAGCACTATAATTGCATTGTATGTAGTCATAGCACGTCATAGTACATATGTATAGCATAGTAGTATAGATGTATAGTTTATATGTATAGTTTGATTATATACTTACTTTCTTAGCTTACGCATGTTTCATGATCCCATGCTTTTTTGTTCTTGCCTTAATGTAAATCGCTCTGGATTAAGAGCGTCTGCTAAATGCCTAAATTGTAAATTGTCCAAACGTTGTGTTGTGTTTGTCCACCGTGCGGTCGTTTGTTCTCCAGGACATCGAGAAGACCATGAACACGGCGCTGCACGAGCTCCGCGAGCTGGAGCGCCAGAACGTGGCCAAGCACGCTCCGGACGTGGTCCTGGACACCCTGGAGCCGCTCAAACACCACCACCCCAGCCCCCACCACCACCACCACCCACACCCCCCGCCGCCGCCCCCGGTGGTGGTGGTGGGAGGGGGAGGGGGCCAGGGTGGGGGGTCCCCGGGGGGGGTGGTCCACCACCACCAGCGCCACCACGGCGGGGGGGGAGGGGGGGGAGGGGAGGCCCCCGGCGGGAGCCCGCTGCACACCACCATGGTGATCCGCGACCCGGACGCCGCCCTGCGGCGCAGCAGCAGCTCCTCCTCCTCGGAGACCTGCATGTCCACCTTCAAGCCCGCCCTGTCGGGGGGAGGGGGAGGGGCCGGGGGGGGAGGGGCCGCGGGGGGAGGGGCCGGACAGCAGCGGCGGCCCAACGCGCCGCTGAGGCAGCCGCCCGTCCGGCCGCCCGTGAGGCCCGCGCCCGTCCTGGGACTGGGGGGACACCAGGGGGGGACACACCAGGGGACACACCAGGGGGGGACGCATCGCTCCAGCAGCTCCAGCTCCTCCGGCCTGGGCAGCCCCCCCCCCACGGGGGGGCCCACGCCCACGGACAGGGTGTTCCCCAAGGCCCCGTCCCCGTGCCCCTCAACGGCCTCCTCCACCTCCTCCGACAAGCAGGGTAACATGTGAGCCCCCGTGATGGGTGGTCCCGACAGGGTATAATCACCCCCCCACCACCACCACCGCCCCCCTGTCCCGACAAGCAGGGTAACATGTGAGAGAGAGAGCCCCCGTGATGGGTGGTCCCGACAGGGTATAATCACCCCCCACCAACCCCTGACTGTCCCGGGAGAAAAGTTCGGTACGCACGTCACTATCTACACAGTATCTACTGTACTGTACTGTACTGTACTGTACTGTACTGTACTGTACTGTACTGTACTGTACTGTACTGTACTGTACTGTGTGCTGTTGTTACACTAACACTAAAAATTCAGCTTCCCATCATGCACCTGTGCACAGTATGAAGCTCAACAGCGCCACTTCGTCACCTGTTGGTACCGGACAGACAGACAGACAGACAGGCAGACAGACAGGCAGGCAGGCAGGCAGACAGACAGACAGACAGACAGACAGACAGACAGACAGACAGACAGGCAGACAGACAGGCAGGCAGGCAGGCAGACAGACAGGCAGGCAGGCAGACAGACAGACAGACAGACAGACAGACAGACAGACTCACAGACTCACAGACAGACTCACAGACAGACAGACAGGCAGGCAGGCAGGCAGGCAGGCAGACAGACAGACAGACAG
Organism: Protomyctophum bolini; assembly: GCF_963924005.1. Lineage (NCBI taxonomy): Eukaryota > Metazoa > Chordata > Actinopteri > Myctophiformes > Myctophidae > Protomyctophum > Protomyctophum bolini. Next base: position 2,990,515 of record NC_137881.1, on the reverse strand, counting down.
ACAGACAGACAGACAGACAGACTCACAGACAGACTCACAGACAGACAGACAGACAGACAGACAGACAGACTCACAGACAGACTCACAGACAGACAGACAGACAGACAGACAGACAGGCAGGCAGACAGACAGACAGACAGACAGACAGACAGACAGACAGACAGACAGACTCACAGACTCACAGACAGACAGACAGACAGACAGACTCACAGACAGACTCACAGACAGACAGACAGACAGACAGACAGACAGACAGACAGACAGACAGACAGCCAGACAGACTCACAGACAGACAGACAGACAGACAGACAGACAGACAGACAGACAGACAGACAGACATATACATAAACAATAATAATTCATGGGGGGTTCATTTTCTTAACCGCTAAAGCCCGATAATACTTTACCGTACGACAAATGGTGACATTGTATGGGGACAATGTTAATGTGTTTAACGTACTTTTTAATTGTTAAATTGTTAAATTGTATCAAACGTAATTAACAGTCTTAATTTTACCAAAAACTAAATGCACATTATATAATTCAGTTTTGTCCAGAAGCAGGGGTAAAAACGTATGGCATCATTGGTCTCTATACTGCCTCCCCCTGGCCAGCCGGGGCGCCAGATGGAAGGGAAAAGGAGCTGGTTGGAATAACGTGTTCCTTCCGCACGCTACGTCCAACCGGGGAAACTCCCCCCCCCCCTGTCAGGTGAACAGAAGAGGCTTGGACTCTATTTAAAAAATATCTTTACATTTTATTTATTTGTTTACCTTTTCTGCTAAGCAACAAGCTATATATATGCATAGATTTTTTTTTATTTTTTATATCAGGATAAATGTTACGCGACTGTAACGATGAAACGGAAGTGGGGAGGAGGCTCTCCAGTTCTGCTTTATATTTTACTCATGACAGACGGGGCTCTTCCGTTGGTCCTGCATTTGGAAATTTGCGAGAGGCAACAGTCTGGTAACGCAAGACTATAGTGATGACGGTAACAAGACTACTCGCCCCGTTTCTGTTTTCCTCCCAGAAGTTTTCCCCAGTGAGGGGTTGGTGGGAGAGGCTGGACAGCAGACGGCTGGACTTTGAATTGCTCTAACTATAAACTTTCATGACAGCAGAACAGCCCAAGTACAAATATAATTTATGAAAAGCTACTACAGTGAAGTCTGTTCACAGAAATGTGGGGATTATCTGAGGAGGTACCATTTGAGGGGGCAAAACCTTACATATACTAAATAATACTAAATTGTTTATAGGTTCAATATAAGTCAAATAATATAGCCTTTCCACAGCAGTATCCTTTTATATTTTTCCAAAAATAATACAAACAGCCAATAGCATATTACAAAGTTATCCCCCTCACTGGGGAAAATTCCAGGAGGAAAAACAGGCAAGCACCGGGGCGAGTAGTCCAGTATTCGTGATGACAGGGTGTTGTGGTGGGTATAGGTTTAGTCTGTGATGACCTGGGTAACTGGGTATAGGTTTAGTCTGTGATGACCTGGGTAACTGGGTATAGGTTTAGTCTGTGATGACCTGGGTAACTGGGTATAGGTTTAGTCTGTGATGACCTGGGTAACTGGGTATAGGTTTAGTCTGTGATGACCTGGGTAACTGGGTATAGGTTTAGTCTGTGATGACCTGGGTAACTGGGTATAGGTTTAGTCTGTGATGACCTGGGTAACTGGGTATAGTTGTGCTTTAGGTCAGGGCTGGGCAACCTTGACGATGTCATAAGGCCAGTATATTTCCACACTCACTCCAGAGGGGCCACATTAGCAAAAAAATAACTGATCGTTTTGAGCTTGTGGATCAGCTATTTTTTTGCTATTTGAATTGGAATCCTGAAAAGTAACCTTTTTTTAATTTCAAATGCATTTAGTTATGGTCATATACCGGTAGTTAACTTTATGAACTGTTAACATAACTACATTGGACCCAAAAGGAAAATAACATGTTAATACTAGTCATGTCATACTAGTCATGTCACACTAGTCATGAAGTAATTAAAGCGTGTTTGGAATTGTAAACGGCTGAAATCAATCAGCATTCTGATATTAACATGATGAGGGCCACATTAAGTGAAGGTGGGGGCTGCATGTGGCCCCCGGGCCGCCATTTGCCCACCCCCTGCTTTAGGTGTAGGACATGCTGGATGACAAAAGGGACGACGCACTGGAAACAAAAATACTTCTCTACACTAACTATAACAACATCTCCACGTGGAAAACATCTTGTTGAAATGGTTTTTATCTTTCAAAGACACTGTCCGGTGAAGGTTCCACGACGACCGACCGACCGACCGGCCTGCATGCCACATTATGTTTCTGCCCCAAAAAGTCCCACACCACCGATTACCGTTTTATGACCGATTTTTCAAAACGTGTGTTAATCTATTTGATTACATTTTAATGTTCTGTTGTTTTTTTTTAATATATTTTTTATCCCACGATTTTGTAACCCATTTTTCACCCCTGTGTCAATCATCTAATGTGATCCTGGGCTCTACACACCCTCCGCCAACCTGGGGAGAGCAACGGACTTGAACCCATGCTTCCTTCATGCCTGAGTGTCCAAGTTGCTCCTTTACAACCTGACAGGGGGGAGTTTCCCTGGTTGGACGTAGCGCGTGGAAGGAACACGTTATTCCAACCAGTTCCTTTCCCCTCCATCAGGTGCTAAATGTTCTGTTTGAGAACATTTAACGTAACAGCATTATGCAAAGAAAAGAAATTAAGAAAATGTTCCAAATCTTGACCGAAAGAAAAAGAAAGAAGGAAAGAAAAAAGAAACAAAACACAATCTGCAAGCTCACAATGCGACGTGCTGTGATATCAGCCGTCTTTGAATTTATTGAACGGAGAAAAAGAAAAAGCTCGAGAGTGGTTCAGCGACATAACTGTCCATCAAAGATGGCCGAGATATCGGTCCGGCTCTATAGCCTGGCTCCTGGCAGAAACTGAAACTATAGTCATCTCTCCATATTATCTATAAATAGTAGCTGTGTTACCTCGAGAAAAGAACTACACACGTTTCCTCTTAGACTTAAAGAGACTAATGCACTTATAAAACTCTCTACGGGGACCTAGCTGTGTCCTGCATTATGTTACATTCTGTGTTTTGCATATTATCGACCGAGTTGAGCTATAGAATCCTTTGAGGCGTAGGACGGTGGTCCCTCTGAGGCGTAGGACGGTGGTCCCTCTGAGGCGTAGGACGGTGGTCCCTCTGAGGCGTAGGACGGTGGTCCCTCTCGGGTGAAAAAAGTACTTCCGTGTTTTACTTAAAAGTAAAAGTATAGAAGTCACTGCTTCTTCGCTGGGAAAGGAGCCAGCTTGAGGCAGGTCCCACTGGGAGGAGACCCCCGGGGCAGACCAAGGATCACGTCCCACTGGGAGGAGAGACCCCCGGGGCAAACCAAGGACCACGTCCCACTGGGAGGAGACCCCCGGGGCAGACCGAGGACCACGTCCCACTGGGAGGAGACCCCAGGGGCAGACCGAGGATCACGTCCCACTGGGAGGAGACCCCCGGGGCAGACCGAGGATCACGTCCCACTGGGAGGAGACCCCCGGGGCAGACCGAGGATCACGTCCCACTGGGAGGAGACCCCCGGGGCAGACCGATGACCACGTCCCACTGGGAGGAGACCCCAGGGGCAGACCAAGGACCACGTCCCCCCGGGGCAGACCAAGGATCACGTCCCACTGGGAGGAGACCCCTGGGGCAGACCAAGGACCACGTCCCACTGGGAGGAGACCCCAGGGGCAGACCAAGGACCACGTCCCACTGGGAGGAGACCCCTGGGGCAGACCGAGGACCACGTCCCACTGGGAGGAGACCCCCGGGGCAGACCGAGGCACAGTTTGGAGGAAACACATCGACTCACTGCGGCCTTGGAACGTCTCAGGATCCCCCCCCCCAGGAGGAAGTCACTGATGTTGCTCTGCAGGAGAGGGAAGTCTGGGACATTCTGGTGGAGCTGTTGCCCCCGCGACCCGACTACGGATACGCGGTTTGAAGATGGATGGATGGATGAAAAAAATCGCTTGTTGATTCTAAGCTAAGCTATTTTGGCTATAGTTTTGAGTGACATTCTCACATGACAAAGTAGGGAATTAATTTTAGCCTATAATGCTTGCCAAACTGGGGGTCCTTGAAATGAAAAAAGCTTGAGAATCACTGCTAGCGCCGTAACACTCTTCTCTTTATATATATATGGGGGTCACTGGCATATATTTTCAAACGGGGGTCCGCGTGCTGATACGTGTCAGTGTTGGGGGGTCCTTGACGTGAAACAGTTTGAGAACCACTTTCATATACAGTAATAACAGTATACATGCATAGATGGGATTGCTTACTTAATGCTAATTGATGGTTGTTCATTCATTGCCTATAAATAATCTCAGAGATTCTCAACCTGTGGAGCTGGGGCCCATTAGGGGCCCATCGGTGGGGCCCGGGGGGCATCCAATTAAATACCTGGCAAAAATGGAAGATTTTAGTTTTTAAAACGACATTAATATATACTAACAAAAAAAAGGAGAAGAAATAAAAAATACATTGTCTGGGGTGGGCCCTGGTCCCACACAGGTTGAGAGCGCGCTGGCCCTATGTTTATTAATGAGGATTATGAATATATTATGTTTAATAATATGTTTATTAATAAGGATTATGAATATATTATGGTGTATAATATGTACGTTGAAATGGTACGTTCTGATCTGAAGATTATGCTAATTACTCACTGCTAACGATGGTGACTTAACTGTATAAATGAAACGATGTATGATAGGAAAACAGGATATATTATTATTATTATCATCATCCGTAGTGCGTTAGGTTTTGTAACTTTTATCCTTGCACAAACAATAACAAGATGACAATAAATATATCTCAAACGCTACAGAGGCTGGTCTGCGTCTGTCTGTGTTGTTCTAGTCAAGCCATGCTGGCTTATTGTGATGGACATTTTTTTGGTAAAAAATTCCAATTGAGATAGAAATGCCACTAAATGGGGGTCCGCAGTCTAATGCATGTCAAACTAACCATAACCTCACAAAAACGAGTAGTCCGTATTGTAGGAAATGTACCCATGGGGTTTGAACAGGCAAAGTTAGGAGGTTAGGACTCTAAGTCAGATGACTAGTCCACTAGACCAGGGGTCTGCGACCTTTTTTAAATGAAGTGCCATGTTTTTATTTTCTAGATCGTCAGTGTGCCATATCAACATTAATTAATTTTAATGACACCACAGTCCACAGGAAAAATTCCAACATATTTTGCTTGTCAACAAATATAAAGTTTTTCCTTCTTTTAATTTTTTTTTCTTTGACGTTGTTATAATGATCATTAGACTCAGGGCAGAGTTCAGTTTTAATGAATGTAGAATGCAGGATGTAATTTACACACGAATGTGAGGGACTTCATTTATTTGACTGCATTTTTTAAAATAGTTTATTTAAAACCAAATATACTCTCTCACACACTTGCCAGTGTGCCAGTGATTAATTCTACTCGAGTTGGAAGCATTAAGACCCATTTTAACCCTCAATGGCTTCCTTTCTGACAAATAACGTTATTGTAAAAAATAAAAATAAAAGATTCACGTGTAGCTATTTTGTAGTTACAATGAGAAGCGGATGGGACCCGGATGTAACGTAGGAGGACTACAATATGACTACAAGACATTCGCGGTTAAATCTCGCGGGCGTGGCCTCACACCGGAAGAAAGTGATCCCCCCTCAAATACGGAAGAGACGCGATGATGCGAGTTTGCGATGATGCGAGTTTGGTCAGTGTTTGTTTGGAAGTTCCACGTCACGCGTCTTGTCCGTCGTCGGAGCCGGTAAGTAATTACATGTTATTTAATACTTAACGCTGTTGTTGTTTTTGTGTTCAAACGTCTATCATTTATGCAGTTACTTGTTATGATGTTTATATATGATGTTTGCACAAAGATGTAAAACAGTGTTCCAGTAGCCCGAATGGTTACTCTCTGCGTTTTGTAAACAATGGTGCTCACTTCCCCGTCGATGACCGAGATTGTTTTTCCTTAAAACCAAAACAAACACATTTGTTTTTGCTAGACTAGTCGAGGTCCATTATTCATTCAGTATTTGAGCCACGGACCACCATGTTACATTTATAGACTCACAATGGTGGTCAGTGGCTCAGATACTGAATGGACCTCGACTAGATGCAAAAACAACCTTTTTTTGTAAGAAGAAAACACACTCTCAGTCCTGGACGGGGAGTAGAACCCGGGCCTTACTATAACCGTCGAGAGTACCCACTCGGCTACCAGAACACGGCTTCATAGAGTAGTATTTACATATATAAACAGAACAAGTAACTTCAAAAGTGATAACATGTTTGAGCCACGGACCACCATTTCACATTAATAGACTCTCACAATGGTGGTCAGTGGCTCAAATGGGTCTGAGAGACTAAATGGCCTCAAATGGTGGTCCGTGGCTCAAATGCTCAAAAGTAGCAATCTTCTACATTCTCTAATTGTGTAGTTTTTTGGAAATTAAGCAGATGCTTAACAACAATTGAACTATTTAGAGTGTAAAGATCTACTATTGGGGTCCATTTGGTTACCTAAATTAAATTGCTCTGTAGCCTATTGTGACAGTAATCATTGCTATAGAGTGTGTGTTCAGTAACAGTGTTAAATAGCTCTATAGTGTGACAGTAATCATTGCTATAGTGTGTGTTCAATAACAGTGTTAAATAGCTCTATATTGAGACAGTAATCATTGCTATAGTGTGTGTTCAATAACAGTGTTAAATAGCTCTATAGTGTGACAGTAGTCATTGCTATAGTGTGTGTTCAATAACGGTGTTAAATAGATATTGAGACAGTAATCATTGCTATAGTGTGTGTTCAATAACATTGTTAAATAGCTCTATAGTGTGACAGTAGTCATTGCTATAGTGTGTGTTCAATAACGGTGTTAAATAGATATTGAGACAGTAATCATTGCTATAGTGTGTGTTCAATAACGGTGTTAAATAGATATTGAGACAGTAATCATTGCTATAGTGTGTGTTCAATAACAGTGTTAAATAGCTCTATATTGTGACAGTAATCATTGCTATAGTGTTTGTTCAGTAACAGTGTTAAATAGCTCTATATTGTGACAGTAATAGTAACAGTACCTCCCATTCACTCCCATAGTAACAGTACCTCCCATTCACTCCCATTCAGTCCCATAGTATCAGTCCCATAGTAACAGTACCTCCCATTCACTCCCATTCAGTCCCATGCACTCCCATAGTATCAGTCCCATAGTAACAGTACCTCCCTTTCAGTCCCATTCAGTCCCATTTTGAAAGGTGTGTTAAAATGGCCCAAGTCACATTTTATTATGACTTAGGCAAAATAATATAATAATAATAATACATTTTATTTATAACGCACTTTATATTTGAAGCAAATCTCAAAGTGCTACAGATTAAAATAAAAATAGGGCAGCTTAATAGCACTATAGCAATTATTACTGTCACAATAACTTTGTAATGCTACTGATGTTATGTTAGACTACATTTACATCAATATGTCTGGGTCCCCACCTACTCGCTCAGGGTTGACGTGTCACACCTGCAGTGATGGGAGGGGCACCAAAATGTGGTGTTTTGATTGGTTAATGGGGGCACTCCCTTAGTATAAAAGTGTATGTTTTGTGTGCACATGACCTGATGAAGATCAAATAGATCGAAACGTTGTCAGTATTTCAATAAAGAACGTCTTTCTTATACCTGTGGTGTGCGGGCTCCATCCAATACCTACACCAGTTGTGATGCAACAGAGTTTGCTGTGACCGTTGTGAATTATGGGTGGTGTGGTCTTTGCCAAGACGGTGGATTGTGGCCCATGCCTTCCTGCTGTTATTTGTCATGTTGGTGTTCTCTATATCTTTTAGTCCTGGGCATGACGTTAAACTGTTCCGTTCCAGAGGACAGGCGACCCTCGAATGTAAACGACCACGAAAGGAAACTATGTGTGTGTGTGAGGTTTCAAGGACAGACTCAATCTTTTGCAAGTCTGCTTGTTGGGTGGTAATGCAGAGGTCGTCGGCGTAGATGAAACGCTGGCATTCTGTTGGTAGTGGCTGGTTGTTTGTGTAGATATTGAAAAGGAGGGGGGCGAGCACGCTACCTTGTGGTAGGTCGTTCTTTTGGGCTCCATTTACTCCTCTGGTCATTTAACTGGACATAGAAGCGCCTGTTGTTGAGGAGGCTTTTCCTGACCATTGTGCCGTGTTGGACAGTGTCATAGCCAGCAGAGAGATCTCTGAACGCTAATCCAGTTATTTGTTTTCCCCCAAAGTTTGAGGGAAAACAAATAACTGGATTAGCGTTTGAGGCTCAAACCCATCCTCAATGTGTTGGGTGAGGTTGAGCTCTGTCCAGCACAGGAGCAGCTGGGATGGAAACCAGCTTGGTCTTTAGTCAGCTTGGTATCTATGAGTGACAACGAGGCGTTGGAGTAGCAGCCTCTCATAGAGCTTGTAGGTGATGCAGAGGAGGGAAATGGGTCGGTAGCTCTTTGGGGATGATGGGTCTTTGCCAGGTTTGGGGATTGCAACCACTTTGGCCTTTTTCCAGACAGAAGGGATGGTTTTCTGTGCCATGCATGTGTTCAGCATCCCCACAAGCCAGGTCTTTGCGTTAGGTCCCAGGTGCTGTATCATTTCTGCCAGTATGTCATCAATCCCTGCTGCTTTTCCGGGTTTCAACTTTCCCATTGCAGTTTCGAGTTCTTCTAGAGTTTGTGACCATTCCAAGTGACGCGCAGTTCTTTTTTTGCGTCTCGGTTCCTCATATGGAAGCTGCATAGTTGGGTTTGTGTATGTCTTTCTTTTTCTGTCTTTCTTTCTTAGGACGGAGATCAAGGTAGACGCCGTTGGAAGGCTCAACACAAGCCGATGCCCCTAGAGATCCATCACAAATCTTTCCTCAGGGAGCCCAGCAAGCCAGCTAGCCAGCAAGCCCGCCCAATCAGCCAGCTCCGCCAGCCAGCTCCGCCAGTCAGCCAGTGTAGAAAGTCAGGCTGCCAAGCCACAGCATATCAGCCCTTGCAGTCAGCCATTGCAGCCATACCAGCCTTGCTCAGTCAGCTCAGCCAGACCTTTCTCGAGGCCTGGCTCTCTGTCTGCCTGGCCCGGTCTGCCCTGCCCTGCCTTGCAGCATCAGAACCAGCCTATCTGCCGAGCCAGCCAGCTCAGAATGCGAGCTTAGCAAGCCAGTGCAGCAACAAGCCCAGACTAGGTTACTGCAGCCTTACTGTGCAGCCACAGCCACTCAGCCCAGATCAGCAGGAGCAAGCCAGGCTCCAACCCTTGCAGCGCAGCCTTAGGCCGGATAGTCCCCCTGCCTGCACTTTGTTGCCTTCCTGGTCTGTCTGCCTGCCTAGGCGCCTCAGTCTGCCTGTCTGTCTGCCTTGGCCTGCCGGTCTGAAACTGCTTTAGACTAACTGCGTGCTTGCCACCTATGCTGGCTTGCTGAGCTCGTATTCTGAGCTGGCTGCCTTGCCGGCAAGGCTGGTTCTATTGCTGCAAGGCAGGGCGGATCAGACCGGGCCAGGCAAACAGAGAGCCAGGCCTCGAGAGAGGCCTGGCTGAGCTGACTTAGCAAGGCTGGTATGGCTGCAATGGTTGACTGCAAGGGCTGATGTGCGCTGGCTTGGCAGCCTGACTTTCTACACTGGCTGACTGGCGGAGCTGGCTGGCTGCGTTGGCTGATTGGGCGGGCTTGCTGGCTAGCTGGCTTGCTGGGCTCCCTGAGGGAAGCTTTGGGATGGATCTCTAGGGGCATCGGCTTGTGTTGAGCCTTCCAACGGCATCTACCTTGATCTCCGTCCTAACAAAGAGACGGAAAAAGAAAGACACACACAAACTCAACTATGCTTCCACATGAGGAAGGCAGGCACGCAGGCAGGCACCAGCTGACTGCATGCTTGCCTTTGTGTTCTCCAGGTGTTTTTTGAAGTGTCCTGTCCAGTGTAACTCCAAGTTACATGGGGTGGGTATGGTTGGAGAGTTTGTGACCATCCCAAGTGACGCTCAGTTCGTTTTTCGCGTCTCGGTTTCCTCAGGTGGAAGCTGCATAGTTGGGTTTTTCATGGGTTGGGTTTCAGGTGGTTGTATTGTAGTAGCTTGACATTTCTTGGAGGGCACTTTCAAGGACAGACTCAATCTTCTGGAAGTCTGCTTGTTGGGTGGTAATGCAGAGGTCTTTGGCGTAGATGAAACGCTGGCATTCTGTTGGTAGTGGCTGGTCGTTTGTGTAGATATTGAAAAGGAGGGGGGCGAGCACGCTACCTTGTGGGAGGTCGTTCTTTTGGGCTTTCCATTTACTCCTCTGGTCATTTAACTGGACATAGAAGCGCCTGTTGTTGAGGAGGCTTTTCCTGACCATTGTGCCGTGTTGGACAGTGTCATAGGCAGCAGAGAGATCTCTGAATGCTGCTGCAGTTATTTGTTTTCCCTCAAACCCATCCTCAATGTGTTGGGTGAGGTTGAGCTCTGTCCAGCACAGGAGCGGCCGGGACGGAAGCCAGCTTGGTCTTTAGTCAGCTTTGTATCTATGAGTGACAACGAGGCGTTGGAGTAGCAGCCTCTCATAGAGCTTGTAGGTGATGCAAAGGAGGAACATGGGTCGGTAGCTCTTTGGGGATGATGGGTCTTTGCCAGGTTTGGGGATTGCAACCACTTTGGCCTTTTTCCAGACAGAAGGGATGGTTTTCTGTGCCATGCATGTGTTCAGCATCCCCACGAGCCAGGTCTTTGCGTTAGGTTCCAGGTGCTGCATAATTTCTGCCAGTATGTCATCAATCCCTGCTGCTTTTCCGGGTTTCAACTTTCCCATTGCAATTTCGAGTTCTTCTAGGTCGAAGGGTTTGGTTTGAGGGTTGGCTGATTGTGGTTGGTCTGATACCACTGTGCGATGGTATTCTCCTGTGGGTCGGCGGCGGTGTTGGTTACGACTGTTGGCCACCAGTTGTGATGCAACAGAGTTCGCTGTGACCGTTGTGAATTATGGGTGGCTCCCAGAGGTCCTTGATCCCCATGGGGTCTGAAGTGAATTCTTCTGGATCTGGTCAGAACATGGTCGTCGGTAAATTAAGCATTCGGACAGGCCTTAAAGTTTAACATGGAGTTGATTTATTTCAAAGAGTTTAACAACATTACAGGAAGGGTAGGAAAAAGACCGGGTAGACAAAGCGAATGACCGTGAGTACTCAGAAAGTGCACTCCCCTCTGCTTCCTTGTCTTCTCATTATATAGCATAGAAATGAGTGTGTTCACAAATAGTTATTACCCTATATGTCCTCTATATGTATATATCCCATGCAGGAGACGTGCTTAGAGAAGAGGCCTCTTATGACCTCATCTTACGAGTATGTCTGTGTGTGTGGTATGCGTGTGTATATGTGCACAGTTTGGGTTCTTAGAACTCATGCGCTCATGTGCTCCGCGGTAACTGATGGATGATGAGCGGGCGTTGTCGTGTGTGGTATGGTAGGTCATGGCGGTCTCCAGACGGCACCTGAGATAACGACTGGGCCTCCTAGTCCATTATCCGAACCCAACCGAATATGGAAGTAAATGTGTATGTGAGAGACGTCCCGGCGTCATTAGTTTTAACATGGGACATCTCAGTTTTAGCCTTGTTCAAAATATCCCACCCATATGCTTTACCGCAACTTGACGGATTATGGGCGGGTGTGGATAGATGGATGGAGTTGTTGGCGTGCATGTGTGTGCGTGTGTGTGCGTGCGTGCGTGCGCGCGTGTGTGTGTGTGTGTGTGTGAGCATGTGTGTCTCACGTGTGTGTGCATGTGTATTCTCACAGATTACTCTACAGGTCCAACAGTGGTCATTGAAGCGTGCACACACAAATGCACATATGCACCTACACACGCACAGGCGCACATGCGTATGCACACCTGGACCTGTAAATTAACAACACAAAAACTAAGGCACTGGTGTCGGACTTCTGGTTTACCGGAACGGGGTTCAACTCCCTGCAGTGCCCTGCTCAATGTGTTGTATTTACATGGTTCATTGGTCCATGGTCTCAGGTCATTGAGCGGCGTGCTATATAGACAACGCTATATACTGTTATTTTTCATGTTGGTGTTCTCTATATCTTTTCGTCCTGGGCATGACGTTAAACTGTTCCGTTCGAGAGGACCGGCGACCCTCGAATGTAAACAGCCACGAAAGGAGTTGTTATTTAGGGCTGTGTCGACCAATTTGGTGTGACGTGATCGGCTCCAGCTTGAGCAGGCATACTCTGCTGTAGAGAAAGACAGGGCCATGGCAGTTGCACTGATTGTTTGTGGGTCTGCGTCCCACTTGGAGTTCACTAGTTTTCACAGGATGTTATTGTGGGTGTTGACCGTGGCTTTTGTGTTCTCCAGGTGTTCTTTTTTGGAGAGTTTGTGATGCTCAGATCTTTTTTTGCATACTATAGCACGCCGTTTTTCATCATTTTTGACGATTTGACAAAAATGACAAAATAAAAAAAACGATGGGTTATAGCCCATGTTTTTTGAAATTTTGAAAAAAAAAGGTTATCCTCGTTTCTCATCATTTTGGACCATGGGCTATAGCCCATATGGTACGGCATACTATAGCACGCCGTTTTTCATCATTTTTGACGATTTGACAAAAATGACAAAATGAAAAAACCGATTGGTTATAGCCCATGTTTTTTGAAATTTTTTAAAAAAAAGTTATCCTCGTTTCTCATCATTTTGGACCATGGGCTATAGCCCATATGGTACGGCATACTATAGCACGCCGTTTTTCATCATTTTTGACGATTTGACAAAAATGACAAAATGAAAAAAACGATGGGTTATAGCTAGGGCTGTCACGATTCGCCTAGTCCACGATTCAATTCAATTTTCGATTTGCAGCTCACGATTCGATTCGATGTTCGATTCGCTATCACGATTCGCCTAGTCCACGATTCAATTCAATTTTCGATTTGAAGCTCACGATTTGCTTCGATGTTCGATGACATTTTTTCAATCTATTTTTTAAAAACCTCCTTTTTCAGCATTGAGGGCTATATTCATTATAATTTAGGCCAATATCTTGGTTTGTAAAGAAAAACACTTGTTTCCCAATAAGTCATATTTATTTTCTATAAATAACAAATCAGAATGAGAATAATAAAAGGTTTAACAACTTTGGGTTTTATGCCCTAACATTTTTTTAATGTTTCTTTAAGATGAGATGACTTGTAACATTCTTGTTAAGCTCTAAGTAAGTAAAAGAAAGGAAAAAAAAGACAAATAGTATATAGACCCATCTGTTGTTAGTGCAATTTGATCTGCATGGCTCAGCCCTTCAGTGATTTGTGCCCTCACTTTATCATACATGCCAGGCAACACACGCGTGGTCATATGCGACCTGCATGGCATTTTGTAACGTGGTTCTGCTGTTCTGCAACTCTCATTAAATATTGAAAGCCAGCGTTTTCCACCATTGAAAGTGGTCGCATGTCTGCAGCTATGCAGACCGCAACTCCGTGCGTTAATTGTTTTGCACGGGGCGAATTAGCTGAGAGCTTTTCTCTATAAGAATCTAGAATATAGTTGGCTGTGTTGTTGTCTTTGTACAATCGTCGTTGGACAGATCGATTTCTTTGTGATGTCTGCTAAGATGCTGGCCCATATTTGACGTGTTGCCTTATTTCCGTGTATCATCGTCGTCGCTGTCTAACGGCACTGGCCATGTGAAACGCAACAGCGGTCTCGTTCTCTCACGTCAACTCCTCTCTCCTCTCTCTCTTTCTCTCTGTGTGTGTGTGTGTGTGTGACTGACTGTGTGTGTGGCACGGCTCCGATACAGCTGGCTTTCGTCTCTTTTTTTTCTCCATGCATTCGCATGGGCGGAATGGCCCGGCCGCTCGCGGAAGTAAAAACATAAAACATCGCAAGACGGTGCGTCATTTCGATACACTGAATCGAACGTCAATTTCGATTCAATGTGACAGCCTTAGTTATAGCCCATGTTTTTTGAAATTTTGGAAAAAAAAATATCCTCGTTTCTCATCATTTTGGACCATGGGCTATAGCCCATATGGTACGGCATACTATAGCACGCCGTTTTTCATCATTTTTGACGATTTGACAAAAATGACAAAATGAAAAAAACGATGGGTTATAGCCCATGTTTTTTGAAATTTTGAAAAAAAAGGTTATCCTCGTTTCTCATCATTTTGGACCATGGGCTATAGCCCATATGGTACGGCATACTATAGCACGCCGTTTTTCATCATTTTTGACGATTTGACAAAAATGACAAAATTAAAAAAAAACGATGGGTTATAGCCCATGTTTTTTGTAATTTTGAAAAAAAAATTATCCTCGTTTCTCATCATTTTGGACCATAGCCCATATGGTACGGCATACTATAGCACGCCGTTTTTCATCATTTTTGACGATTTGACAAAAATGACAAAATGAAAAAAACGATGGGTTATAGCCCATGTTTTTTGAAATTTTGGAAAAAAAATTATCCTCGTTTTTCATCATTTTTGAGGATTTGAAGAAAATTCAAAATTTCAAAAAACATGGGTTATAGCCCATCGTTTTTTGAATTTTTGAAAAAAATGTTATCCTCCTTTTTCATCATTTTTGAACATGGGCTATAGCCCCTACCGTACGGCATACTATAGCACGCCGTTTTTAATCATTTTTGTGGATTTGAAGAAAATTCAAAATTTCAAAAAACATGGGTTATAGCCCATCGTTTTTTTAATTTTTGAAAAAAATGATATCCTCATTTTTCATCATTTTTAAACATGGGCTATAGCCCCTACCGTACGGCATACTATAGCACGCCGTTTTTCATCATTTTTGAGGATTTGAAGAAATTTCAATATTTCAAAAAACATGGGTTATAGCCCATCGTTTTTTTATTTTTGAAAAAAATGTTATCCTCATTTTTCATTATTTTTGAACATGGGCTATAGCCCCTACAGTACGGCATACTATAGCACGCCGTTTTTCATCATTTTTGAGGATTTGAAGAAAATTCAAAATTTCAAAAAACATGGGTTATAGCCCATCGTTTTTTGAATTTTTGAAAAAAATGTTATCCTCATTTTTCATCATTTTTGAACATGGGCTATAGCCCCTACCGTACGGCATACTTTAGCACGCCGTTTTTCATCATTTTTGAGGATTTGAAGAAAATTAAAAATTTCTAAAAACATGGGTTATAGCCCATCGTTTTTTGAATTTTTGAAAAAAATGTTATCCTCATTTTTCATCATTTTTGAACATGGGCTATAGCCCCTACCGTACGGCATACTATAGCACGCCGTTTTTCATCATTTTTGAGGATTTGAAGAAAATTCAAAATTTCAAAAAACATGGGTTATAGCCCATCGTTTTTTGAATTTTTGAAAAAAATGTTATCCTCATTTTTCATCATTTTTGAACATGGGCTATAGCCCCTACCGTACGGCATACTATAGCACGCCGTTTTTCATCATTTTTGAGGATTTGAAGAAAATTCAAAATTTCAAAAAACATGGGTTATAGCCCATCGTTTTTTGAATTTTTGAAAAAAATGTTATCCTCATTTTTCATCATTTTTGAACATGGGCTATAGCCCCTACCGTACGGCATACTATAGCACGCCGTTTTTCATCATTTTTGAGGATTTGAAGAAAATTCAAAATTTCAAAAAACATGGGTTATAGCCCATCGTTTTTTGAATTTTTGAAAAAAATGTTATCCTCATTTTTCATCATTTTTGAACATGGGCTATAGCCCCTACCGTACGGCATACTATAGCACGCCGTTTTTCATCATTTTTGAGGATTTGAAGAAAATTCAAAATTTCAAAAAACATGGGTTATAGCCCATCGTTTTTTGAATTTAAAAAAAAAATGTTATCCTCCTTTTTCATCATTTTTGAACATGGGCTATAGCCCCTACCGTACGGCATACTATAGCACGCCGTTTTTCATCATTTTTGAGGATTTGAAGAAAATTCAAAATTTCAAAAAACATGGGTTATAGCCCATCGTTTTTTGAATTTTTGAAAAAAATGTTATCCTCATTTTTCATCATTTTTGAACATGGGCTATAGCCCCTACCGTACGGCATACTATAGCACGCCGTTTTTCATCATTTTTGAGGATTTGAAGAAAATTCAAAATTTCAAAAAACATGGGTTATAGCCCATCGTTTTTTGAATTTTTGAAAAAAATGTTATCCTCCTTTTTCATCATTTTTGAACATGGGCTATAGCCCCTACCGTACGGCATACTATAGCACGCCGTTTTTCATCATTTTTGAGGATTTGAAGAAAATTCTAAATTTCAAAAAACATGGGTTATAGCCCATCGTTTTTTGAATTTTTGAAAAAAGATTTATCCTCATTTTTCATCATTTTTGAACATGGGCTATAGCCCCTACCGTACGGCATACTATAGCACGCCGTTTTTCATCATTTTTGAGGATTTGAAGAAAATTCAAAATTTCAAAAACATGGGTTATAGCCCATCGTTTTTTGAATTTTTGAAAAAAATGTTATCCTCATTTTTCATCATTTTTGAACATGGGCTATAGCCCCTACCGTACGGCATACTATAGCACGCCGTTTTTCATCATTTTTGAGGATTTGAAGGAAATTCAAAATTTCAAAAAACATGGGTTATAGCCTATCGTTTTTTGAATTTTTGAAAAAAATGTTATCCTCATTTTTCATCATTTTTCATGATTTTTGAACATGGGCTATAGCCCCTACCGTACGGCATACTATAGCACGCCGTTTTTCATCATTTTTGAGGATTTGAAGAAAATTCAAAATTTCAAAAAACATGGGTTATAGCCCATCGTTTTTTGAATTTTTGAAAAAAATGTTATCCTCATTTTTCATCATTTTTGAACATGGGCTATAGCCCCTACCGTACGGCATACTATAGCACGCCGTTTTTCATCATTTTTGAGGATTTGAAGAAAATTCAAAATTTCAAAAAACATGGGTTATAGCCCATCGTTTTTTGAATTTTTGAAAAAAATGTTATCCTCATTTTTCATCATTTTTGAACATGGGCTATAGCCCCTACCGTACGGCATACTATAGCACGCCGTTTTTCATCATTTTTGAGGATTTGACAATATTGAAAAAATTAAAAAAACGATGGGTTATATTGAAGCGTGCACATGCGTATGCACACCTGGACCTGTAAATGAACAACACAAAAACTAAGGCACTGGTGTCGGACTTCTGGTTTACCGGAACGGGGTTCAACTCCCTGCAGTGCCCTGCTCAATGTGTTGTATTTACCGGAAAGGATGGGAAACATTAGCAAATTGCGGAGTGTTAGAAAAAAAAGGATGGCTTATAGCCCATGTTTTTTTCATTTTCCGCAATTTCCGCAATTTCCGGATAACTTTTTTTTTCAAAATTCAAAATTCCGCAATTTCCGCAATTTTTGAAATTTTGAAAAAAAAAGTTATCCGGAAATTGCGGAAATTGCGGAAATTGTGGAAATGGTAATTGCGGAAATGGTGGAAATGGTGGAAATGGATATTGTATTTTATTTTACTCAGCCATAACAATTTATTTTCTGTTAACCAACTTGCTGGCTGGCAGGCAGGCAGACAGCTACTCATAGACAGGCAGACAGACAGACAGCTACTCATGGAGAATTGGACAATATTGAAAAAATGAAAAAAACGATGGGTTATATTGAAGCGTGCACCTACACATGCACAGGCGCACATGTATATGCACACCTGGACCTGTAAATGAACAACACAAAAACTAAGGCACTGGTGTCGGACTTCTGGTTTACCGGAACGGGGTTCAACTCCCTGCAGTGCCCTGCTCAATGTGTTGTATTTACCGGAAAGGATGGGAAACATTAGCAAATTGCGGAGTGTTAGAAAAAAAAGGATGGCTTATAGCCCATGTTTTTTTCATTTTCCGCAATTTCCGCAATTTCCGGATAACTTTTTTTTTCAAAATTCAAAATTCCGCAATTTCCGCAATTTTTGAAATTTTGAAAAAAAAAGTTATCCGGAAATTGCGGAAATTGCGGAAATTGTGGAAATGGTAATTGCGGAAATGGTGGAAATGGTGGAAATGGATATTGTATTTTATTTTACTCAGCCATAACAATTTATTTTCTGTTAACCAACTTGCTGGCTGGCAGGCAGGCAGACAGCTACTCATAGACAGGCAGACAGACAGACAGCTACTCATGGAGAATTGGACAATATTGAAAAAATGAAATGGGTTATATTGAAGCGTGCACCTACACACGCACAGGCGCACATGTATATGCACACCTGGACCTGTAAATGAACAACACAAAAACTAAGGCACTGGTGTCGGACTTCTGGTTTACCGGAACGGGGTTCAACTCCCTGCAGTGCCCTGCTCAATGTGTTGTATTTACCGGAAAGGATGGGAAACATTAGCAAATTGCGGAGTGTTAGAAAAAAAAGGATGGCTTATAGCCCATGTTTTTTTCATTTTCCGCAATTTCCGCAATTTCCGGATAACTTTTTTTTTCAAAATTCAAAATTCCGCAATTTCCGCAATTTTTGAAATTTTGAAAAAAAAAGTTATCCGGAAATTGCGGAAATTGCGGAAATTGTGGAAATGGTAATTGCGGAAATGGTGGAAATGGTGGAAATGGATATTGTATTTTATTTTACTCAGCCATAACAATTTATTTTCTGTTAACCAACTTGCTGGCTGGCAGGCAGGCAGACAGCTACTCATAGACAGGCAGACAGACAGACAGCTACTCATGGAGAATTGGACAATATTGAAAAAATGAAAAAAACGATGGGTTATATTGAAGCGTGCACCTACACACGCACAGGCGCACATGTATATGCACACCTGGACCTGTAAATGAACAACACAAAAACTAAGGCACTGGTGTCGGACTTCTGGTTTACCGGAACGGGGTTCAACTCCCTGCAGTGCCCTGCTCAATGTGTTGTATTTACCGGAAAGGATGGGAAACATTAGCAAATTGCGGAGTGTTAGAAAAAAAAGGATGGCTTATAGCCCATGTTTTTTTCATTTTCCGCAATTTCCGCAATTTCCGGATAACTTTTTTTTTCAAAATTCAAAATTCCGCAATTTCCGCAATTTTTGAAATTTTGAAAAAAAAAGTTATCCGGAAATTGCGGAAATTGCGGAAATTGTGGAAATGGTAATTGCGGAAATGGTGGAAATGGTGGAAATGGATATTATATTTTATTTTACTCAGCCATAACAATTTATTTTCTGTTAACCAACTTGCTGGCTGGCAGGCAGGCAGACAGCTACTCATAGACAGGCAGACAGACAGACAGCTACTCATGGAGAATTGGACAATATTGAAAAAATGAAATGGGTTATATTGAAGCGTGCACCTACACACGCACAGGCGCACATGTATATGCACACCTGGACCTGTAAATGAACAACACAAAAACTAAGGCACTGGTGTCGGACTTCTGGTTTACCGGAACGGGATTCAACTCCCTGCAGTGCCCTGCTCAATGTGTTGTATTTACCGGAAAGGATGGGAAACATTAGCAAATTGCGGAGTGTTAGAAAAAAAAGGATGGGTTATATCCCATGTTTTTTTCATTTTCCGCAATTTCCGCAATTTCCGGATAACTTTTATTTTCAAAATTCAAAATTCCGCAATTTCCGCAATTTTTGAAATTTTGAAAAAAAAAGTTATCCGGAAATTGCGGAAATTGCGGAAATTGTGGAAATGGTAATTGCGGAAATGGTGGAAATGGTGGAAATGGATATTGTATTTTATTTTACTCAGCCATAACAATTTATTTTCTGTTAACCAACTTGCTGGCTGGCAGGCAGGCAGACAGCTACTCATAGACAGGCAGACAGACAGACAGCTACTCATGGAGAATTGGACAATATTGAAAAAATGAAAAAAACGATGGGTTATATTGAAGCGTGCACCTACACACGCACAGGCGCACATGTATATGCACACCTGGACCTGTAAATGAACAACACAAAAACTAAGGCACTGGTGTCGGACTTCTGGTTTACCGGAACGGGGTTCAACTCCCTGCAGTGCCCTGCTCAATGTGTTGTATTTACCGGAAAGGATGGGAAACATTAGCAAATTGCGGAGTGTTAGAAAAAAAAGGATGGCTTATAGCCCATGTTTTTTTCATTTTCCGCAATTTCCGCAATTTCCGGATAACTTTTTTTTTCAAAATTCAAAATTCCGCAATTTCCGCAATTTTTGAAATTTTGAAAAAAAAAGTTATCCGGAAATTGCGGAAATTGCGGAAATTGTGGAAATGGTAATTGCGGAAATGGTGGAAATGGTGGAAATGGATATTGTATTTTATTTTACTCAGCCATAACAATTTATTTTCTGTTAACCAACTTGCTGGCTGGCAGGCAGGCAGACAGCTACTCATAGACAGGCAGACAGACAGACAGCTACTCATGGAGAATTGGACAATATTGAAAAAATGAAATGGGTTATATTGAAGCGTGCACCTACACACGCACAGGCGCACATGTATATGCACACCTGGACCTGTAAATGAACAACACAAAAACTAAGGCACTGGTGTCGGACTTCTGGTTTACCGGAACGGGGTTCAACTCCCTGCAGTGCCCTGCTCAATGTGTTGTATTTACCGGAAAGGATGGGAAACATTAGCAAATTGCGGAGTGTTAGAAAAAAAAGGATGGCTTATAGCCCATGTTTTTTTCATTTTCCGCAATTTCCGCAATTTCCGGATAACTTTTTTTTTCAAAATTCAAAATTCCGCAATTTCCGCAATTTTTGAAATTTTGAAAAAAAAAGTTATCCGGAAATTGCGGAAATTGCGGAAATTGTGGAAATGGTAATTGCGGAAATGGTGGAAATGGTGGAAATGGATATTGTATTTTATTTTACTCAGCCATAACAATTTATTTTCTGTTAACCAACTTGCTGGCTGGCAGGCAGGCAGACAGCTACTCATAGACAGGCAGACAGACAGACAGCTACTCATGGAGAATTGGACAATATTGAAAAAATGAAATGGGTTATATTGAAGCGTGCACCTACACACGCACAGGCGCACATGTATATGCACACCTGGACCTGTAAATGAACAACACAAAAACTAAGGCACTGGTGTCGGACTTCTGGTTTACCGGAACGGGGTTCAACTCCCTGCAGTGCCCTGCTCAATGTGTTGTATTTACCGGAAAGGATGGGAAACATTAGCAAATTGCGGAGTGTTAGAAAAAAAAGGATGGCTTATAGCCCATGTTTTTTTCATTTTCCGCAATTTCCGCAATTTCCGGATAACTTTTTTTTTCAAAATTCAAAATTCCGCAATTTCCGCAATTTTTGAAATTTTGAAAAAAAAAGTTATCCGGAAATTGCGGAAATTGCGGAAATTGTGGAAATGGTAATTGCGGAAATGGTGGAAATGGTGGAAATGGATATTGTATTTTATTTTACTCAGCCATAACAATTTATTTTCTGTTAACCAACTTGCTGGCTGGCAGGCAGGCAGACAGCTACTCATAGACAGGCAGACAGACAGACAGCTACTCATGGAGAATTGGACAATATTGAAAAAATGAAAAAAACGATGGGTTATATTGAAGCGTGCACCTACACACGCACAGGCGCACATGTATATGCACACCTGGACCTGTAAATGAACAACACAAAAACTAAGGCACTGGTGTCGGACTTCTGGTTTACCGGAACGGGGTTCAACTCCCTGCAGTGCCCTGCTCAATGTGTTGTATTTACCGAAAAAATTGCGGTGTTGCGGAGGATGAGAAACATTAGTTTCGGATTAATTGCGGAAATTGAAAATTGCGGAATTTGCAAATTGCGGAAATTGCGGAATATTGCGGAGGAATTGCGGAAAAATTGCGGATTATTGCGGAAATTGAAAATTGCGGAAATTGCGGAATTTTAAAATTGCGGAGGAATTGCGGAAAAATTGCGGAAAATTGCGGAATTTGCAAAATGCAGAAATTGCAAATTGCGGAATATTGCGGAAAAATTGCGGAAATTGCGGAATTTGCAAAATTGCGGAAACTGAAAATTGCGGAAATTGCGATATAGCGGAGGAATTGCGGAAATTGCGGAATATTGCGGAGGAATTGCGGATTATTGCGGAAAAATTGCGGAAAATTGCGGAAATTGCGGAATTTGCAAAATGCAGAAATTCTGCATTTTGCAAATTCCGCAATTTCCGCAAATTTTCCGCAATATTCCGCAATTTGCAATTTCTGCATTTTGCAAATTCCGCAATTTCCGCAATTTTCCGCAATTTTTCCGCAATTCCTCCGCAATTTTCAAATTCCGCAATTTCCGCAATTTTCAATTTCCGCAATAATCCGCAATTTTTCCGCAATTCCTCCGCAATATTCCGCAATTTCCGCAATTTGCAAATTCCGCAATTTTCAATTTCCGCAATTAATCCGAAACTAATGTTTCTCATCCTCCGCAACACCGCAATTTTTTCGGTAAATACAAAACATTGAGCAGGGCACTGCAGGGAGTTGAACCCCGTTCCGGTAAACCAGAAGTACCAGTACCAGTGCCTTAGCTTTTGTGTATTCAACTATTTGGGTATGTTACGACTCACCGAGTCTAGGACGGTTAAGAAGGCAAGGTGGTAAAATGCCAAAGTTGTTTTATTGCTTATTCAGTGGCGTACAAATGATAGGAACAATATATATAAGTATTCAATATGAATTACGTTCTCTTTTACAAAAATAAATGACACACGGAGCAACTAAGTTTTAGACACACTAAACTAACCACCGAAAATAAGGTGACAATAGTGCCCTACTATTGCCTACTCTACTCTAATCTAATAAACTGTACAAAAAGCAGGCTTCCGTGGACAGGTGCTCAGAACATAGAAGTGACACAATAAACTCATCACAGCAACTCTTGCTATACGGGTGGTTGTATTGTGATACTCCGTGCATTCTCTTGCTGCACGGAGGGCGCGCTGCCTCTAGCCGGCTCCACTCTGGAGTGACTGTTTGGACAGCGGCCCGGAGTGAAGGCTTCAGGACGCCTTTATGCCGTCAGGTGGGCGCAGGTGTAGAAGCTGGTTGGAGGAGCGAGATGCGGAGCGGGCGACCAACAGCGGAGCGGCGGCAATGCTCCCCACCAATGGCTGTGCTGACGGACCTACAGGGCTGGGTTAGGAAACGGGGCGCGCACTGTGCGCACCACGCAGACAAAGACATATATAGGCCTGCGGCCGTAACACCCCCACCCCCAAAATCAAACACAGTTTGAACAACATTTTCATTCTGGGCACAACCCTCCCAAACGCATAAAATACAGGGTACACCAGAATTAACTTGGTTTACGTTTCCTTAACTTGAACAACATTCAGAGTTAGCCGCAACTATACTCTAGTGAGGAGCACGCCTATCAAGACGCCCCCTGCACTCTATAGTGAAGTTCTACATAATATTTACCATTCAACCATATATCGCAGTTAGGTTAAGTTATCGGAACAAATCTCATAGCGAGATAATACAACCTGCAAACTGGGCATACTAACGAATCAATTCATGAAAAATAACAAAGAGGGAAGATTGAATAATGACTCTCAAAACCAATCTCAAGCTAGAGTAGCTATTCTGTAACAACCACCTCATGAAACTATCCAGTCGTTCCCACGGCAGGTTCCCACGCAAGCGCTGCACGTCTGCCAGAACAGAACCAACCTGAAGTAACATACAAGGTCAGGGACCTATACGAGTAAGTTTGCATTTTTATCTTACACGAATGCATAAAGTTAGATGACACAAAACAAACCATGTTATTCATTTCATAAATATATACTCATAATCCGATTATGTAACAGGGTAACATGTGAGCTTTATCCTCTAATTCATGAACCTGGATTTTTTTCCAAATTTTCAAAAAACATGGGCTATAACCCATCGTATTTTAATTTTTTTAATTATTTTTCAAATCCTCAAAAATGATGAAAAACGGCGTGCTATAGTATGCCGTACGATATGGGCTATAGCCCATGGTCCAAAATGATGAGAAACGAGGATAACATTTTTTTTCAAAATTTCAAAAAACATGGGCTATAACCCATCGTTTTTTTCATTTTTTCATTTTTGTCAAATCATCAAAAATGATGAAAAACGGCGCGCTATAGTATGCCGTACGGTAGGGGCTATAGCCCATGTTCAAAAATGATGAAAAAGGAGGATAACATTTTTTTCAAAAATTCAAAAAACGATGGGCTATAACCCATGTTTTTTGAAATTTTGAATTTTCTTCAAATCCTCAAAAATGATGAAAAACGGCGTGCTATACTATGCCGTACGGTAGGGGCTATAGCCCATGTTCAAAAATGATGAAAAAGGAGGATAATTTTTTTTTCAAAAATTCAAAAAACGATGGGCTATAACCCATGTTTTTTGAAATTTTGAATTTTCTTCAAATCCTCAAAAATGATGAAAAACGGCGTGCTATAGTATGCCGTACGGTAGGGGCTATAGCCCATGTTCAAAAATGATGAAAAAGGAGGATAATTTTTTTTTCAAAAATTCAAAAAACGATGGGCTATAACCCATGTTTTTTGAAATTTTGAATTTTCTTCAAATCCTCAAAAATGATGAAAAACGGCGTGCTATAGTATGCCGTACGGTAGGGGCTATAGCCCATGTTCAAAAATGATGAAAAATGAGGATAACATTTTTTTCAAAAATTCAAAAAACGATGGGCTATAACCCATGTTTTTTGAAATTTTGAATTTTCTTCAAATCCTCAAAAATGATGAAAAACGGCGTGCTATAGTATGCCGTACGGTAGGGGCTATAGCCCATGTTCAAAAATGATGAAAAATGAGGATAACATTTTTTTCAAAAATTCAAAAAACGATGGGCTATAACCCATGTTTTTTGAAATTTTGAATTTTCTTCAAATCCTCAAAAATGATGAAAAACGGCGTGCTATAGTATGCCGTACGGTAGGGGCTATAGCCCATGTTCAAAAATGATGAAAAATGAGGATAACATTTTTTTCAAAAATTCAAAAAACGATGGGCTATAACCCATGTTTTTTGAAATTTTGAATTTTCTTCAAATCCTCAAAAATGATGAAAAACGGCGTGCTATAGTATGCCGTACGGTAGGGGCTATAGCCCATGTTCAAAAATGATGAAAAAGGAGGATAATTTTTTTTTCAAAAATTCAAAAAACGATGGGCTATAACCCATGTGTTTTGAAATTTTGAATTTTCTTCAAATCCTCAAAAATGATGAAAAACGGCGTGCTATAGTATGCCGTACGGTAGGGGCTATAGCCCATGTTCAAAAATGATGAAAAATGAGGATAACATTTTTTTCAAAAATTCAAAAAACGGTGGGCTATAACCCATGTTTTTTGAAATTTTGAATTTTCTTCAAATCCTCAAAAATGATGAAAAACGGCGTGCTATAGTATGCCGTACGGTAGGGGCTATAGCCCATATGATGAAAAATGAGGATAACATTTTTTTCAAAAATTCAAAAAACGATGGGCTATAACCCATGTTTTTTTTAAATTTTTGAATTTTCCTCAAAAAATGATGAAAAACGGCGTGCTATAGTATGCCGTACGGTAGGGGCTATAGCCCATCTTCAAAAATGATGAAAAATGAGGATAACATTTTTTTCAAAAATTCAAAAAACGATGGGCTATAGCCCATGTTTTTTGAAATTTGAAATTTTCGTCAAATCCTCAAAAATGATGAAAAACGGCGTGCTATAGTATGCCGTACGGTAGGGGCTATAGCCCATGTTCAAAAATGATGAAAAATGAGGATAACATTTTTTTCAAAAATTCAAAAAACGATGGGCTATAACCCATGTTTTTTGAAATTTTGAATTTTCTTCAAATCCTCAAAAATGATGAAAAACGGCGTGCTATAGTATGCCGTACGGTAGGGGCTATAGCCCATGTTCAAAAATGATGAAAAATGAGGATAACATTTTTTTCAAAAATTCAAAAAACGATGGGCTATAACCCATGTTTTTTGAAATTTTGAATTTTCTTCAAATCCTCAAAAATGATGAAAAACGGCGTGCTATAGTATGCCGTACGGTAGGGGCTATAGCCCATGTTCAAAAATGATGAAAAAGGAGGATAACATTTTTTTCAAAAATTCAAAAAACGATGGGCTATAACCCATGTTTTTTGAAATTTTGAATTTTCTTCAAATCCTCAAAAATGATGAAAAACGGCGTGCTATAGTATGCCGTACGGTAGGGGCTATAGCCCATGTTCAAAAATGATGAAAAATGAGGATAACATTTTTTTCAAAAATTCAAAAAACGATGGGCTATAACCCATGTTTTTTGAAATTTTGAATTTTCTTCAAATCCTCAAAAATGATGAAAAACGGCGTGCTATAGTATGCCGTACGGTAGGGGCTATAGCCCATGTTCAAAAATGATGAA
This sequence comes from Protomyctophum bolini, assembly GCF_963924005.1. NCBI lineage: Eukaryota > Metazoa > Chordata > Actinopteri > Myctophiformes > Myctophidae > Protomyctophum > Protomyctophum bolini. The sequence continues at coordinate 2,964,023 of NC_137881.1, read as the reverse complement.
AAATGAGGATAACATTTTTTTCAAAAATTCAAAAAACGATGGGCTATAACCCATGTTTTTTGAAATTTTGAATTTTCTTCAAATCCTCAAAAATGATGAAAAACGGCGTGCTATAGTATGCCGTACGGTAGGGGCTATAGCCCATGTTCAAAAATGATGAAAAGGAGGATAACATTTTTTTCAAAAATTCAAAAAACGATGGGCTATAACCCATGTTTTTTGAAATTTTGAATTTTCTTCAAATCCTCAAAAATGATGAAAAACGGCGTGCTATAGTATGCCGTACGGTAGGGGCTATAGCCCATGTTCAAAAATGATGAAAAAGGAGGATAACATTTTTTTCAAAAATTCAAAAAACGATGGGCTATAACCCATGTTTTTTGAAATTTTGAATTTTCTTCAAATCCTCAAAAATGATGAAAAACGGCGTGCTATAGTATGCCGTACGGTAGGGGCTATAGCCCATGTTCAAAAATGATGAAAAATGAGGATAACATTTTTTTCAAAAATTCAAAAAACGATGGGCTATAACCCATGTTTTTTGAAATTTTGAATTTTCTTCAAATCCTCAAAAATGATGAAAAACGGCGTGCTATAGTATGCCGTACGGTAGGGGCTATAGCCCATGTTCAAAAATGATTAAAAATGAGGATAACATTTTTTTCAAAAATTCAAAAAACGATGGGCTATAACCCATGTTTTTTGAAATTTTGAATTTTCTTCAAATCCTCAAAAATGATGAAAAACGGCGTGCTATAGTATGCCGTACGGTAGGGGCTATAGCCCATGTTCAAAAATGATGAAAAAGGAGGATAACATTTTTTTCAAAAATTCAAAAAACGATGGGCTATAACCCATGTTTTTTGAAATTTTGAATTTTCTTCAAATCCTCAAAAATGATGAAAAACGGCGTGCTATAGTATGCCGTACGGTAGGGGCTATAGCCCATGTTCAAAAATGATGAAAAAGGAGGATAACATTTTTTTCAAAAATTCAAAAAACGATGGGCTATAACCCATGTTTTTTGAAATTTTGAATTTTCTTCAAATCCTCAAAAATGATGAAAAACGGCGTGCTATAGTATGCCGTTCGGTAGGGGCTATAGCCCATGTTCAAAAATGATGAAAAATGAGGATAACATCTTTTTCAAAAATTCAAAAAACGATGGGCTATAACCCATGTTTTTTGAAATTTTGAATATTCTTCAAATCCTCAAAAATGATGAAAAAACGGCGTGCTATAGTATGGCTTACGGTAGGGGCTATAGCCCATGTTCAAAAATGATGAAAAATGAGGATAACATTATTTTTTTTAATTCAAAAAACGATGGGCTATAACCCATGTTTTTTGAAATTTTTTGAATTTTCCTCAAAAAATGATGAAAAACGGCGTGCTATAGTATGCCGTACGGTAGGGGCTATAGCCCATCTTCAAAAATGATGAAAAATGAGGATAACATTTTTTTCAAAAATTCAAAAAACGATGGGCTATAACCCATGTTTTTTGAAATTTGAAATTTTCGTCAAATCCTCAAAAATGATGAAAAACGGCGTGCTATAGTATGCCGTACGGTAGGGGCTATAGCCCATGTTCAAAAATGATGAAAAATGAGGATAACATTTTTTTCAAAAATTCAAAAAACGATGGGCTATAACCCATGTTTTTTGAAATTTTGAATTTTCTTCAAATCCTCAAAAATGATGAAAAACGGCGTGCTATAGTATGCCGTACGGTAGGGGCTATAGCCCATGTTCAAAAATGATGAAAAATGAGGATAACATTTTTTTCAAAAATTCAAAAAACGATGGGCTATAACCCATGTTTTTTGAAATTTTGAATTTTCTTCAAATCCTCAAAAATGATGAAAAACGGCGTGCTATAGTATGCCGTACGGTAGGGGCTATAGCCCATGTTCAAAAATGATTAAAAATGAGGATAACATTTTTTTCAAAAATTCAAAAAACGATGGGCTATAACCCATGTTTTTTGAAATTTTGAATTTTCTTCAAATCCTCAAAAATGATGAAAAACGGCGTGCTATAGTATGCCGTACGGTAGGGGCTATAGCCCATGTTCAAAAATGATGAAAAATGAGGATAACATCTTTTTCAAAAATTCAAAAAACGATGGGCTATAACCCATGTTTTTTGAAATTTTGAATTTTCTTCAAATCCTCAAAAATGATGAAAAACGGCGTGCTATAGTATGCCATACGGTAGGGGCTATAGTCCATGTTCAAAAATGATGAAAAAGGAGGATAACATTTTTTTCAAAAATTCAAAAAACGATGGGCTATAACCCATGTTTTTTGAAATTTTGAATTTTCTTCAAATCCTCAAAAATAATGAAAAACGGCGTGCTATAGTATGCCGTACGGTAGGGGCTATAGCCCATGTTCAAAAATGATGAAAAATGAGGATAACATTTTTTTCAAAAATTCAAAAAACGATGGGCTATAACCCATGTTTTTTGAAATTTTGAATTTTCTTCAAATCCTCAAAAATGATGAAAAACGGCGTGCTATAGTATGCCATACGATATGGGCTATAGCCCATGGTCCAAAATGATGAGAAACGAGGATAACTTTTTTTTCCAAAATTTTAAAAAACATGGGCTATAACCCATCGTTTTTTTCATTTTTGTCAAATCGTCAAAAATGATGAAAAACGGCGTACTATAGTATGCCGTACCAAATGGCAACGCTGAACGGAGCCCCTATGCTGCCTGCCATGGCCGAGCTGGGCAGGGCACTTGGGGAGATGCATCAGAAGATGGACACGATCTTGGAACAGGTCAGCGCCCTGAGAGCCATGACGGGCAGAGAGCCATAACGGACATAGAGGAGAAATAGCCATATTTCTATCCCTCGCTCTAAACATGAATCTGAATTCCCCCCAATTGACAATCTCCACAAGAAGAGACAGCGAAGAAAAGATCCTCTTCCCCCCCCCCCCCCCCCCCCCTCCCTGACACCTGTTGTGTCTTCAGACCATGGGCCGTGTTCGTTTCCACTGAACCCGCCATGATAACGCAGGACTTTGAGGCAATGCAGCAATGCTGAGGAGAAGTCATAACAGAACCATCTAAACACAACAGCATGCAGAGGAGAAGTCATAACAGAACCATCTAAACACTACAGCATGCAGAGGAGAAGTCATAACAGAACCATCTAAACACTACAGCATGCAGAGGAGAAGTCATAACAGAACCATCTAAACACTACAGCATGCAGAGGAGAAGTCATAACAGAACCATCTAAACACTACAGCATGCAGAGGAGAAGTCATAACAGAACCATCTAAACACTACAGCATGCAGAGGAGAAGTCATAACAGAACCATCTAAACACTACAGCATGCAGAGGAGAAGTCATAACAGAACCATCTAAACACTACAGCATGCAGAGGAGAAGTCATAACAGAACCATCTAAACACTACAGCATGCAGAGGAGAAGTCATAACAGAACCATCTAAACACTACAGCATGCAGAGGAGAAGTCATAACAGAACCATCTAAACAATATGACACAACGTTTCGGCTTCATCAGATCACCTGATGAAGGCCGTTCACGGCCGAAACGTTGTGTCATATTTATGGTGTTTTGAATAAAAAGCAAACACCTTGGAGCAAACCTGTGTGCGGACTCTCTTCTCTTCACATATTCAACACATCTCACTAAATTACTGATCATTCAAAAAAGTTTTCCGAGAATGATTTCACATTCAAATCGGTATGAGCCGTCTGCCCCGCTCTTTATTAAACATCCACTATTACCCATTGACAAAGTAAACGTTTTTCAGACCTGTTTATGTTTAAATTCAAAAAATGCATACAAGACCTTCTGTCTTCTTTTCACAATTTCTTCCGTGTTACTTCTGACATTCACTCCTACCCCACAAGGCAAAGAGATAATTTTGAATTACCCTATTGTCGCACATCCAAACATCAATCTTTCATCAAATTTAGAGGCCCTCATCTATGGAACTCCCTATAGATGCTTCACTTAAATCCTCATTATCCTTGCCAATATTCAAAATACATCTAAAGAAATATCTTATTTCTTCCTCTCTGTAGATTACATGTTTTACTTTGATGCGTTATATTTTCTTTTGTGTGTTTGTTGTTGTATTGTTTATTTCCGTTTTTTGTGCAGTCTGTGTTTTTATTTCTTTATTGCACAGCTGCCCCCCTTTGCCAACTTGTAGACTTTTGTACTGTTCTTTATGAACTTTTAATCTGTTTTTTAAACCAATGACCTCTTCCTACAGGAAAGGATTCCAAATAAGCCAGCTGGCTTCTTCCCTTCCTTGCATTGTGTTTTTGTTCTTTGATAATGTTATTGTCAAATCTTTGTACTACGTGCTAAATAAATAAACCTAAACCTAAACTGTCACAATATAGAGCTATGTAACACCGTTACTGAACACACACTATAGCAATGATTACTGTCACAATATAGAGTTATTTAACACACACTCTATAGCAATGATTACTGTCACAATATAGAGCTTTAACCTTTTAATAAAATAGAAAAGTTGTTTTAACCAAAAAGTAAATATCACTTACACTAGCTTTAAATTATTGTTAAACATCTGCATTACATAATTTGCAAGAAATCTACACAATTCGAGAATGTAGAAAAATTCGAGAATGTAGAAAAATATTCTTCAGTGTTGGGTCTGAGAGAGGCTAGATGTCATCAAATGGTGGTCCGTGGCTAAAATGCCCAATAAATAACGGGCCTTGACATGAAAAGGGTTGAACGCACCTAGGCATGCGTTGGACCAATCACAGAGCAGCTCGTATACTGTCGCAGGCGCATGCAGCGTTGGACCAATCAGAGCAGCTCGTACTGCCGCAGGTGCATGCGTTGGATTATGTCGCGGCAGTCGTTGAACACGCGGCGGATGTTCTCCGTGTCCACGGCGCAGGTGAAGTGAGGATAGCAGTGATGCTTACTGTCGCCACTGGCGGTGCTGATTCTCTGAAACACAACACGCATGTTTACTGTTTAACTTTGTCCCGGCTGCTGTTCAACTGCTGAACAGCAAATAGCACTTTATTCTTGCCCTTTTGCACTTACTGCAGACACTAATGCACTTTTGCTGACTTTGCTGCTACTGTATGTCATGAATTCTCTGTCTCTAGTGCCCTGTTCTTAGTCCTGTATTGAATGTTGTTGTTGTGCGTATTTTGTGTGCATTTTTACTATGATCTGGCTGCAAACCAATTTCCCGCAAGGGACAATAAAGCTAACCTTGAACCTTGAACATACACAGGGAAATACCAAGCATGTTTACTGAAACATACACAGGAAAATATACCAAGCATGTTTACTGAAACATACACAGGAAAATACCAAGCATGTTTACTGAAACATACACAGGAAAATATACCAAGCATGTTTACTGAAACATACACAGGAAAATACCAAGCATGTTTACTGAAACATACACAGGAAAATACCAAGCATGTTTACTGAAACATACACAGGAAAATACCAAACATGTTTACTGAAACATGCACAGGAAAATATACCAAGCATGTTTACTGAAACATGCACAGGAAAATATACCAAGCATGTTTACTGAAACATACACAGGAATATACCAAGCATGTTTACTGAAACATACACAGGAAAATATACCAAGCATGTTTACTGAAACATACACAGGAAAATATACCAAGCATGTTTACTGAAACATACACAGGAAAATATACCAAGCATGTTTACTGAAACATACACAGGAAAATATACCAAGCATGTTTACTGAAACATACACAGGAAAATATACAAGCATGTTTACTGAAACATACACAGGAAAATATACCAAGCATGTTTACTGAAACATGCACAGGAAAATATACCAAGCATGTTTACTGAAACATACACAGGAAAATATACCAAGCATGTTTACTGAAACATGCACAGGAAAATATACCAAGCATGTTTACTGAAACATACACAGGAAAATATACCAAGCATGTTTACTGAAACATACACAGGAAAATATACCAAGCATGTTTACTGAAACATACACAGGAAAATACCAAGCATGTTTACTGAAACATACACAGGAAAATACCAAGCATGTTTACTGAAACATGCACAGGAAAATACCAAGCATGTTTACTGAAACATACACAGGAAAATATACTAAGCATGTTTACTGAAACATGCACAGGAAAATACTTATGAACAACCATGTTTACGTTACTGATTCTCTGAAATGCGTGCGTGCGTGCGTGCAGTCTCACCAGAAACTGATCCCTGATGAAGAACTTTGCTCTCGTTACAATGGGAACTTCATCTGCGTCTGGTACCGCTGTGTGTACATAGCAATAAACACAATACATCAACAATACACACACAAATACACACAGTACATCAACAATACATACACAAATACACACAGTACATAAATGGTAAATGGTGCATTTATATAGCGCCTTTATCCAAGGCGCTTACATAGATTGTGCATTACATTCACACACCGATTGCGGCGGAAGCCATGCAAGGCACCACCCAGCACATCGGGAGCAATTTGGGGTTCAGTGTCTTGCCCAAGGACACTTAGACATGTAGACAGGAGTAGCCGGGATTTGAACCGCTGACCCATGGATCATTGGACGACCTGCTCTACCTCTTGAGCCACAGTCGCACCATTTTAAAAACCTCAACAATACATGCACAAATACACACAGTACATCAACAAATACACACAGTACATCAACAATACATACACAAATACACACAGTACATCAACAATACATACACAAATACACACAGTACATCAACAATACATTGTACATTTGAAAAAACAGATATCTCCGTCTGTGACGATTTTTAGTGGGGGGGGGGGTGGCCATAGTTACATTTATATTTTTTGCCAAGTGTAACTTTATACTCATTTATACTATTTAAATATTTAATTAAATTAATGTATTGCATTTGCAAAATTACATGATTGAAATTGACACGACTCACATGCGGATGCTGTTTGGCTATAGTATGCTCCAAATTCCAAAATGAGTAAATTAATCATAATGTGTCTATAAACTTGTCTTGCATATTTTATACCTGTTACTTTTGGCCCCTGGAACCTTTAGGCGAAGGCCGGAAGGAAGCAGCCTGTTCTCAGAGCCGAGGGGATGGGAGTTGTCCGTACAAATGGACTTGGCTTTCTTAAGCTCCTGGTTTTGCACCTGTCCTTGTTATTGTACCCCCTTGTACAGCTTCTAACCATTATTTGTCACTTTTGGTTGTTGAAAAACAGCTTCTAACCATTATTTGAGACTTTGGTTGTTGAGAAACAGCTCCTAAAACATTATTTTACACTTTTGGTTATTGAGAAACAGCTCCTAAAACATTATTTGACACTTTTGGTTGTTGAAAAACAGCTTCTAACCATTATTTGACACTTTGGTTGTTGAGAAACAGCTCTTAAAACATTATTTGACACTTTTGGTTGTTGAAAAACAGCTCCTAAAACATTATTTGACACTTTTGGTTGTTGAAAAACAGCTTCTAACCATTATGTGACACTTTGGTTGTTGAGAAACAGCTCATAAAAGATTATTTTACACTTTTGGTTGTTGAGAAACAGCTCCTAAAACATTATTTGACACTTTTGGTTGTTGAAAAACAGCTTCTAACCATTATTTGACACTTTGGTTGTTGAGAAACAGCTCCTAAAACATTATTTTACACTTTTGGTTGTTGAGAAACAGCTCCTAAAACATTATTTGACACTTTTGGTTGTTGAAAAACAGCTTCTAACCATTATTTTACACTTTGGTTGTTGAGAAACAGCTCCTAAAACATTATTTTACACTTTTGGTTATTGAGAAACAGCTCCTAAAACATTATTTGACACTTTTGGTTGTTGAAAAACAGCTTCTAACCATTATTTGACACTTTGGTTGTTGAGAAACAGCTCCTAAAACATTATTTTACACTTTTGGTTGTTGAGAAACAGCTCCTAAAACATTATTTGACACTTTTGGTTGTTGAAAAACAGCTTCTAACCATTATTTTACACTTTGGTTGTTGAGAAACAGCTCATAAAAGATTATTTTACACTTTTGGTTGTTGAGAAACAGCTCCTAAAACATTATTTGACACTTTTGGTTGTTGAAAAACAGCTTCTAACCATTATTTGACACTTTGGTTGTTGAGAAACAGCTCCTAAAACATTATTTTACACTTTTGGTTGTTGAGAAACAGCTCCTAAAACATTATTTGACACTTTTGGTTGTTGAAAAACAGCTTCTAACCATTATTTTACACTTTGGTTGTTGAGAAACAGCTCATAAAAGATTATTTTACACTTTTGGTTGTTGAGAAACAGCTCCTAAAACATTATTTGACACTTTTGGTTGTTGAAAAACAGCTTCTAACCATTATTTTACACTTTGGTTGTTGAGAAACAGCTCCTAAAACATTATTTTACACTTTTGGTTATTGAGAAACAGCTCCTAAAACATTATTTGACACTTTTGGTTGTTGAAAAACAGCTTCTAACCATTATTTGACACTTTGGTTGTTGAGAAACACCTCATAAAACATTATTTGACACTTTTGGTTGTTGAGAAACAGCTCCTAAAACATTATTTGACAATTTTGGTTGTTGAAAAACAGCTTCTAACCATTATTTGACACTTTGGTTGTTGAGAAACAGCTCCTAAAACATTATTTTACACTTTTGGTTATTGAGAAACAGCTCCTAAAACATTATTTGACACTTTTGGTTGTTGAAAAACAGCTTCTAACCATTATTTGACACTTTGGTTGTTGAGAAACAGCTCCTAAAACATTATTTTACACTTTTGGTTATTGAGAAACAGCTCCTAAAACATTATTTGACACTTTTGGTTGTTGAAAAACAGCTTCTAACCATTATTTGACACTTTGGTTGTTGAGAAACAGCTCCTAAAACTTATTTTACACTTTTGGTTATTGAGAAACAGCTCCTAAAACATTATTTGACACTTTTGGTTGTTGAAAAACAGCTTCTAACCATTATTTGACACTTTGGTTGTTGAGAAACAGCTCCTAAAACATTATTTGACACTTTTGGTTATTGAGAAACAGCTCCTAAAACATTATTTGACACTTTTGGTTGTTGAAAAACAGCTTCTAACCATTATTTGACACTTTGGTTGTTGAGAAACAGCTCATAAAACATTATTTGACACTTTTGGTTGTTGAGAAACAGCTCCTAAAACATTATTTGACAATTTTGGTTGTTGAAAAACAGCTTCTAACCATTATTTGACACTTTGGTTGTTGAGAAACAGCTCCTAAAACATTATTTTACACTTTTGGTTATTGAGAAACAGCTCCTAAAACATTATTTGACACTTTTGGTTGTTGAAAAACAGCTTCTAACCATTATTTGACACTTTGGTTGTTGAGAAACAGCTCCTAAAACATTATTTTACACTTTTGGTTATTGAGAAACAGCTCCTAAAACATTATTTGACACTTTTGGTTATTATTATTGGTGATTATTATTATTTTGGGAGGCAAATTATTTTGGGAGGCAAATTATTTTGGCAAATTATTTAGGGAGGCAAATTATTTTGGCAAATTATTTTGGGAGGCAAATTATTTTGGCAAATTATTTTGGGAGGCAAATTATTTTGGGAGGCAAATTATTTTGGCAAATTATTTTGGGAGGCAAATTATTTTGGCAAATTATTTTGGGAGGCAAATTATTTTGGCAAATTATTTTGGGAGGCAAATTATTTTGGCAAATTATTTTGGCAGGCAAATTATTTTGGCAGGCAAATTATTTTGGGAGGCAAATTATTTTGGGAGGCAAATTATTTTGGGAGGCAAATTATTTTGGGAGGCAAATTATTTTGGGAGGCAAATTATTTTGGCAAATTATTTTGGGAGGCAAATTATTTTGGGAGGCAAATTATTTTGGGAGGCAAATTATTTTGGCAGGCAAATTATTTTGGCAAATTATTTTGGGAGGCAAATTATTTTGGGAGGCAAATTATTTTGGCAAATTATTTTGGGAGGCAAATTATTTTGGGAGGCAAATTATTTTGGGAGGCAAATTATTTTGGCAAAATATTTTGGGAGGCAAATTATTTTGGGAGGCAAATTATTTTGGGAGGCAAATTATTTTGGGAGGCAAATTATTTTGGGAGGCAAATTATTTTGGCAGGCAAATTATTTTGGGAGGCAAATTATTTTGGGAGGCAAATTATTTTGGCAAATTATTTTGGGAGGCAAATTATTTTGGGAGGCAATTTATTTTGGCAAATTATTTTGGGAGGCAAATTATTTTGGGAGGCAAATTATTTTGGCAAATTATTTTGGGAGGCAAATTATTTTGGCAAATTATTTTGGGAGGCAAATTATTTTGGGAGGCAAATTATTTTGGGAGGCAAATTATTTTGGCAAATTATTTTGGCAAATTATTTTGGGAGGCAAATTATTTTACACTTTTGGTTATTGAGAAACAGCTCCTAAAACATTATTTGACACTTTTGGTTGTTGAAAAACAGCTTCTAACCATTATTTGACACTTTGGTTGTTGAGAAACAGCTCCTAAAACATTATTTGACACATTTGGTTATTGAGAAACAGCTCCTAAAACATTATTTGACACTTTTGGTTATTATTATTGGTGATTATTATTTTTTTGGGAGGCAAATTATTTTGGGAGGCAAATTATTTTGGCAAATTATTTTGGGAGGCAAATTATTTTGGCAAATTATTTTGGGAGGCAAATTATTTTGGGAGGCAAATTATTTTGGGAGGCAAATTATTTTGGCAAATTATTTTGGGAGGCAAATTATTTTGGCAAATTATTTTGGGAGGCAAATTATTTTGGGAGGCAAATTATTTTGGCAAATTATTTTGGGAGGCAAATTATTTTGGCAAATTATTTTGGGAGGCAAATTATTTTGGGAGGCAAATTATTTTGGGAGGCAAATTATTTTGGCAAATTATTTTGGGAGGCAAATTATTTTGGCAAATTATTTTGTGAGGCAAATTATTTTGGGAGGCAAATTATTTTGGCAAATTATTTTGGGAGGCAAATTATTTTGGCAAATTATTTTGGGAGGCAAATTATTTTGGGAGGCAAATTATTTTGGCAAATTATTTTGGGAGGCAAATTATTTTGGGAGGCAATTTATTTTGGCAAATTATTTTGGGAGGCAAATTATTTTGGGAGGCAAATTATTTTGGCAAATTATTTTGGGAGGCAAATTATTTTGGCAAATTATTTTGGGAGGCAAATTATTTTGGGAGGCAAATTATTTTGGCAAATTATTTTGGGAGGCAAATTATTTTGGGAGGCAAATTATTTTGGGAGGCAAATTATTTTGGGAGGCAAATTATTTTGGCAAAATATTTTGGAAGGCAAATTATTTTGGCAAATTATTTTGGGAGGCAAATTATTTTACACTTTTGGTTATTGAGAAACAGCTCCTAAAACATTATTTGACACTTTTGGTTGTTGAAAAACAGCTTCTAACCATTATTTGACACTTTGGTTGTTGAGAAACAGCTCCTAAAACATTATTTTACACTTTTGGTTATTGAGAAACAGCTCCTAAAACATTATTTGACACTTTTGGTTGTTGAAAAACAGCTTCTAACCATTATTTGACACTTTGGTTGTTGAGAAACACCTCATAAAACATTATTTGACACTTTTGGTTGTTGAGAAACAGCTCCTAAAACATTATTTGACCATTTTGGTTGTTGAAAAACAGCTTCTAACCATTATTTGACACTTTGGTTGTTGAGAAACAGCTCCTAAAACATTATTTTACACTTTTGGTTATTGAGAAACAGCTCCTAAAACATTATTTTACACTTTTGGTTGTTTCTAACCATTATTTGACACTTTGGTTGTTGAGAAACACCTCATAAAACATTATTTGACACTTTTGGTTGTTGAGAAACAGCTCCTAAAACATTATTTGACCATTTTGGTTGTTGAAAAACAGCTTCTAACCATTATTTGACACTTTGGTTGTTGAGAAACAGCTCCTAAAACATTATTTTACACTTTTGGTTATTGAGAAACAGCTCCTAAAACATTATTTGACACTTTTGGTTGTTGAAAAACAGCTTCTAACCATTATTTGACACTTTGGTTGTTGAGAAACAGCTCCTAAAACATTATTTTACACTTTTGGTTGTTGAGAAACAGCTCCTAAAACATTATTTGACACTTTTGGTTGTTGAAAAACAGCTTCTAACCATTATTTGACACTTTGGTTGTTGAGAAACAGCTCCTAAAACATTATTTTACACTTTTGGTTATTGAGAAACAGCTCCTAAAACATTATTTGACACTTTTGGTTGTTGAAAAACAGCTTCTAACCATTATTTGACACTTTGGTTGTTGAGAAACAGCTCCTAAAACATTATTTTACACTTTTGGTTATTGAGAAACAGCTCCTAAAACATTATTTGACACTTTTGGTTGTTGAAAAACAGCTTCTAACCATTATTTGACACTTTGGTTGTTGAGAAACAGCTCCTAAAACATTATTTTACACTTTTGGTTGTTGAGAAACAGCTCCTAAAACATTATTTGACACTTTTGGTTGTTGAAAAACAGCTTCTAACCATTATTTGACACTTTTGTTGTTGAGAAACAGCTCCTAAAACATTATTTTACACTTTTGGTTATTGAGAAACAGCTCCTAAAACATTATTTGACACTTTTGGTTGTTGAGAAACAGCTCCTAAAACATTATTTGACACTTTTGGTTGTTGAAAAACAGCTTCTAACCATTATTTGACACTTTGGTTGTTGAGAAACAGCTCCTAAAACATTATTTTACACATTTGGTTATTGAGAAACAGCTCCTAAAACATTATTTGACACTTTTGGTTATTATTATTGGTGATTATTATTATTTTGGGAGGCAAATTATTTTGGGAGGCAAATTATTTTGGCAAATTATTTAGGGAGGCAAATTATTTTGGCAAATTATTTTGGGAGGCAAATTATTTTGGCAAATTATTTTGGGAGGCAAATTATTTTGGCAAATTATTTTGGGAGGCAAATTATTTTGGCAAATTATTTTGGGAGGCAAATTATTTTGGCAAATTATTTTGGGAGGCAAATTATTTTGGCAAATTATTTTGGCAGGCAAATTATTTTGGCAGGCAAATTATTTTGGCAAATTATTTTGGGAGGCAAATTATTTTGGGAGGCAAATTATTTTGGGAGGCAAATTATTTTGGCAAATTATTTTGGGAGGCAAATTATTTTGGCAAATTATTTTGGGAGGCAAATTATTTTGGCAGGCAAATTATTTTGGCAAATTATTTTGGGAGGCAAATTATTTTGGGAGGCAAATTATTTTGGGAGGCAAATTATTTTGGCAAATTATTTTGGGAGGCAAATTATTTTGGGAGGCAAATTATTTTGAGAGGCAAATTATTTTGGCAAATTATTTTGGGAGGCAAATTATTTTGGCAAATTATTTTGGGAGGCAAATTATTTTGGCAAATTATTTTGGGAGGCAAATTATTTTGGCAAATTATTTTGGGAGGCAAATTATTTTGGGAGGCAAATTATTTTGGCAAAATATTTTGGGAGGCAAATTATTTTGGGAGGCAAATTATTTTGGGAGGCAAATTATTTTGGCAAATTATTTTGGGAGGCAAATTATTTTGGGAGGCAAATTATTTTGGGAGACAAATTATTTTGGGAGGCAAATTATTTTGGCAAATTATTTTGGGAGGCAAATTATTTTTGCAAATTATTTTGGGAGGCAAATTATTTTGGCAAATTATTTTGGGAGGCAAATTATTTTGGGAGGCAAATTATTTTGGGAGGCAAATTATTTTGGCAGGCAAATTATTTTGGCAGGCAAATTATTTTGGGAGGCAAATTATTTTGGGAGGCAAATTATTTTGGGAGGCAAATTATTTTGGCAAATTATTTTGGGAGGCAAATTATTTTGGCAAATTATTTTGGGAGGCAAATTATTTTGGCAGGCAAATTATTTTGGCAAATTATTTTGGGAGGCAAATTATTTTGGGAGGCAAATTATTTTGGCAAATTATTTTGGGAGGCAAATTATTTTGGGAGGCAAATTATTTTGGGAGACAAATTATTTTGGGAGGCAAATTATTTTGGGAGGCAAATTATTTTGGCAAATTATTTTGGGAGGCAAATTATTTTGGCAAATTATTTTGGGAGGCAAATTATTTTGGCAAAATATTTTGGGAGGCAAATTATTTTGGCAAATTATTTTGGGAGGCAAATTATTTTGGGAGGCAAATTATTTTGGCAAATTATTTTGGCAAATTATTTTGGGAGGCAAATTATTTTGGGAGGCAAATTATTTTGGGAGGCAAATTATTTTGGGAGGCAAATTATTTTGGCAAATTATTTTGGGAGGCAAATTATTTTGGCAAATTATTTTGGGAGGCAAATTATTTTGGGAGGCAAATTATTTTGGGAGGCAAATTATTTTGGGAGGCAATTTATTTTGGCAAATTATTTTGGGAGGCAAATTATTTTGGGAGGCAAATTATTTTGGGAGGCAAATTATTTTGGCAAATTATTTTGGGAGGCAAATTATTTTGGCAAATTATTTTGGGAGGCAAATTATTTTGGGAGGCAAATTATTTTGGGAGGCAAATTATTTTGGCAAAATATTTTGGGAGGCAAATTATTTTGGCAAATTATTTTGGGAGGCAAATTATTTTACACTTTTGGTTATTGAGAAACAGCTCCTAAAACATTATTTGACACTTTTGGTTGTTGAAAAACAGCTTCTAACCATTATTTGACACTTTGGTTGTTGAGAAACAGCTCCTAAAACATTATTTTACACTTTTGGTTATTGAGAAACAGCTCCTAAAACATTATTTGACACTTTTGGTTGTTGAAAAACAGCTTCTAACCATTATTTGACACTTTGGTTGTTGAGAAACACCTCATAAAACATTATTTGACACTTTTGGTTGTTGAGAAACAGCTCCTAAAACATAATTTGACCATTTTGGTTGTTGAAAAACAGCTTCTAACCATTATTTGACACTTTGGTTGTTGAGAAACAGCTCCTAAAACATTATTTTACACTTTTGGTTGTTGAGAAACAGCTCCTAAAACATTATTTGACACTTTTGGTTGTTGAAAAACAGCTTCTAACCATTATTTGACACTTTGGTTGTTGAGAAACAGCTCCTAAAACATTATTTTACACTTTTGGTTATTGAGAAACAGCTCCTAAAACATTATTTGACACTTTTGGTTGTTGAAAAACAGCTTCTAACCATTATTTGACACTTTGGTTGTTGAGAAACAGCTCCTAAAACATTATTTTACACTTTTGGTTATTGAGAAACAGCTCCTAAAACATTATTTTACACTTTTGGTTGTTGAAAAACAGCTTCTAACCATTATTTGACACTTTGGTTGTTGAGAAACAGCTCCTAAAACATTATTTTACACTTTTGGTTGTTGAGAAACAGCTCCTAAAACATTATTTTACACTTTTGGTTATTGAGAAACAGCTCCTAAAACATTATTTGACACTTTTGGTTGTTGAAAAACAGCTTCTAACCATTATTTGACACTTTGGTTGTTGAGAAACAGCTCCTAAAACATTATTTTACACTTTTGGTTATTGAGAAACAGCTCCTAAAACATTATTTGACACTTTTGGTTGTTGAAAAACAGCTTCTAACCATTATTTGACACTTTGGTTGTTGAGAAACAGCTCCTAAAACATTATTTTACACTTTTGGTTATTGAGAAACAGCTCCTAAAACATTATTTTACACTTTTGGTTGTTGAAAAACAGCTTCTAACCATTATTTGACACTTTGGTTGTTGAGAAACAGCTCCTAAAACATTATTTTACACTTTTGGTTGTTGAGAAACAGCTCCTAAAACATTATTTTACACTTTTGGTTATTGAGAAACAGCTCCTAAAACATTATTTGACCATTTTGGTTGTTGAAAAACAGCTTCTAACCATTATTTGACACTTTGGTTGTTGAGAAACAGCTCCTAAAACATTATTTTACACTTTTGGTTGTTGAGAAACAGCTCCTAAAACATTATTTGACACTTTTGGTTGTTGAAAAACAGCTTCTAACCATTATTTGACACTTTGGTTGTTGAGAAACAGCTCCTAAAACATTATTTTACACTTTTGGTTGTTGAGAAACAGCTCCTAAAACATTATTTTACACTTTTGGTTATTGAGAAACAGCTCCTAAAACATTATTTGACCATTTTGGTTGTTGAAAAACAGCTTCTAACCATTATTTGACACTTTGGTTGTTGAGAAACAGCTCCTAAAACATTATTTTACACTTTTGGTTGTTGAGAAACAGCTCCTAAAACATTATTTTACACTTTTGGTTATTGAGAAACAGCTCCTAAAACATTATTTGACACTTTTGGTTGTTGAAAAACAGCTTCTAACCATTATTTGACACTTTGGTTGTTGAGAAACAGCTCCTAAAACATTATTTTACACTTTTGGTTATTGAGAAACAGCTCCTAAAACATTATTTGACACTTTTGGTTGTTGAAAAACAGCTTCTAACCATTATTTGACACTTTGGTTGTTGAGAAACAGCTCCTAAAACATTATTTTACACTTTTGGTTGTTGAGAAACAGCTCCTAAAACATTATTTGACACTTTTGGTTGTTGAAAAACAGCTTCTAACCATTATTTGACACTTTTGTTGTTGAGAAACAGCTCCTAAAACATTATTTTACACTTTTGGTTATTGAGAAACAGCTCCTAAAACATTATTTGACACTTTTGGTTGTTGAAAAACAGCTTCTAACCATTATTTGACACTTTGGTTGTTGAGAAACAGCTCCTAAAACATTATTTTACACTTTTGGTTGTTGAGAAACAGCTCCTAAAACATTATTTGACACTTTTGGTTGTTGAAAAACAGCTTCTAACCATTATTTGACACTTTGGTTGTTGAGAAACAGCTCCTAAAACATTATTTTACACATTTGGTTATTGAGAAACAGCTCCTAAAACATTATTTGACACTTTTGGTTATTATTATTGGTGATTATTATTATTTTGGGAGGCAAATTATTTTGGGAGGCAAATTATTTTGGCAAATTATTTTGGGAGGCAAATTATTTTGGCAAATTATTTTGGGAGGCAAATTATTTTGGCAAATTATTTAGGGAGGCAAATTATTTTGGCAAATTATTTTGGGAGGCAAATTATTTTGGCAAATTATTTTGGGAGGCAAATTATTTTGGGAGGCAAATTATTTTGGGAGGCAAATTATTTTGGGAGGCAAATTATTTTGGGAGGCAAATTATTTTGGGAGGCAAATTATTTTGTGAGGCAAATTATTTTGGGAGGCAAATTATTTTGGGAGGCAAATTATTTTGGCAAATTATTTTGGGAGGCAAATTATTTTGGCAAATTATTTTGGGAGGCAAATTATTTTGGGAGGCAAATTATTTTGGCAAATTATTTTGGCAAATTATTTTGGCAGGCAAATTATTTTGGCAAATTATTTTGGGAGGCAAATTATTTTGGCAAATTATTTTGGGAGGCAAATTATTTTGGGAGGCAATTTATTTTGGCAAATTATTTTGGGAGGCAAATTATTTTGGGAGGCAAATTATTTTGGCAAATTATTTTGGGAGGCAAATTATTTTGGGAGGCAAATTATTTTGGGAGGCAAATTATTTTGGGAGGCAAATTATTTTGGGAGGCAAATTATTTTGGGAGGCAAATTATTTTGGCAAAATATTTTGGGAGGCAAATTATTTTGGCAAATTATTTTGGCAAATTATTTTGGGAGGCAAATTATTTTACACTTTTGGTTATTGAGAAACAGCTCCTAAAACATTATTTGACACTTTTGGTTGTTGAAAAACAGCTTCTAACCATTATTTGACACTTTGGTTGTTGAGAAACAGCTCCTAAAACATTATTTTACACTTTTGGTTATTGAGAAACAGCTCCTAAAACATTATTTGACACTTTTGGTTGTTGAAAAACAGCTTCTAACCATTATTTGACACTTTGGTTGTTGAGAAACACCTCATAAAACATTATTTGACACTTTTGGTTGTTGAGAAACAGCTCCTAAAACATTATTTGACCATTTTGGTTGTTGAAAAACAGCTTCTAACCATTATTTGACACTTTGGTTGTTGAGAAACAGCTCCTAAAACATTATTTTACACTTTTGGTTATTGAGAAACAGCTCCTAAAACATTATTTGACACTTTTGGTTGTTGAAAAACAGCTTCTAACCATTATTTGACACTTTGGTTGTTGAGAAACAGCTCCTAAAACATTATTTTACACTTTTGGTTATTGAGAAACAGCTCCTAAAACATTATTTGACACTTTTGGTTGTTGAAAAACAGCTTCTAACCATTATTTGACACTTTGGTTGTTGAGAAACATTTGACACTTTGGTTGTTGAGAAACAGCTCCTAAAACATTATTTTACACTTTTTGTTATTGAGAAACAGCTCCTAAAACATTATTTGACACTTTTGGTTGTTGAAAAACAGCTTCTAACCATTATTTGACACTTTGGTTGTTGAGAAACAGCTCCTAAAACATTATTTTACACTTTTGGTTGTTGAGAAACAGCTCCTAAAACATTATTTGACACTTTTGGTTGTTGAAAAACAGCTTCTAACCATTATTTGACACTTTGGTTGTTGAGAAACAGCTCCTAAAACATTATTTTACACTTTTGGTTATTGAGAAACAGCTCCTAAAACATTATTTGACACTTTTGGTTGTTGAAAAACAGCTTCTAACCATTATTTGACACTTTGGTTGTTGAGAAACAGCTCCTAAAACATTATTTTACACTTTTGGTTGTTGAGAAACAGCTCCTAAAACATTATTTGACACTTTTGGTTGTTGAAAAACAGCTTCTAACCATTATTTGACACTTTGGTTGTTGAGAAACAGCTCCTAAAACATTATTTTACACATTTGGTTATTGAGAAACAGCTCCTAAAACATTATTTGACACTTTTGGTTATTATTATTGGTGATTATTATTATTTTGGGAGGCAAATTATTTTGGGAGGCAAATTATTTTGGCAAATTATTTTGGGAGGCAAATTATTTTGGGAGGCAAATTATTTTGGCAAATTATTTTGGCAAATTATTTAGGGAGGCAAATTATTTTGGCAAATTATTTTGGGAGGCAAATTATTTTGGCAAATTATTTTGGGAGGCAAATTATTTTGGCAAATTATTTTGGGAGGCAAATTATTTTGGCAGGCAAATTATTTTGGCAGGCAAATTATTTTGGCAGGCAAATTATTTTGGCAAATTATTTTGGGAGGCAAATTATTTTGGGAGGCAAATTATTTTGGGAGGCAAATTATTTTGGGAGGCAAATTATTTTGGGAGGCAAATTATTTTGGCAAATTATTTTGGGAGGCAAATTATTTTGGGAGGCAAATTATTTTGGGAGACAAATTATTTTGAGAGGCAAATTATTTTGGGAGGCAAATTATTTTGGCAAATTATTTTGGGAGGCAAATTATTTTGGCAAATTATTTTGGGAGGCAAATTATTTTGGCAAATTATTTTGGGAGGTAAATTATTTTGGGAGGCAAATTATTTTGGCAAAATATTTTGGGAGGCAAATTATTTTGGGAGGCAAATTATTTTGGCAAATTATTTTGGCAAATTATTTTGGGAGGCAAATTATTTTGGGAGGCAAATTATTTTGGGAGACAAATTATTTTGGGAGGCAAATTATTTTGGCAAATTATTTTGGGAGGCAAATTATTTTGGCAAATTATTTTGGGAGGCAAATTATTTTGGCAAATTATTTTGGGAGGCAAATTATTTTGGCAAATTATTTTGGGAGGCAAATTATTTTGGGAGGCAAATTATTTTGGGAGGCAAATTATTTTGGCAGGCAAATTATTTTGGCAGGCAAATTATTTTGGGAGGCAAATTATTTTGGGAGGCAAATTATTTTGGGAGGCAAATTATTTTGGGAGGCAAATTATTTTGGGAGGCAAATTATTTTGGCAAATTATTTTGGGAGGCAAATTATTTTGGCAAATTATTTTGGGAGGCAAATTATTTTGGCAGGCAAATTATTTTGGCAAATTATTTTGGGAGGCAAATTATTTTGGGAGGCAAATTATTTTGGCAAATTATTTTGGGAGGCAAATTATTTTGGCAAATTATTTTGGGAGGCAAATTATTTTGGCAAAATATTTTGGGAGGCAAATTATTTTGGCAAATTATTTTGGGAGGCAAATTATTTTGGCAAAATATTTTGGGAGGCAAATTATTTTGGGAGGCAAATTATTTTACACTTTTGGTTATTGAGAAACAGCTCCTAAAACATTATTTGACACTTTTGGTTGTTGAAAAACAGCTTCTAACCATTATTTGACACTTTGGTTGTTGAGAAACAGCTCCTAAAACATTATTTTACACTTTTGGTTATTGAGAAACAGCTCCTAAAACATTATTTGACACTTTTGGTTGTTGAAAAACAGCTTCTAACCATTATTTGACACTTTGGTTGTTGAGAAACAGCTCCTAAAACTTATTTTACACTTTTGGTTATTGAGAAACAGCTCCTAAAACATTATTTGACACTTTTGGTTGTTGAAAAACAGCTTCTAACCATTATTTGACACTTTGGTTGTTGAGAAACAGCTCCTAAAACATTATTTGACACTTTTGGTTATTGAGAAACAGCTCCTAAAACATTATTTGACACTTTTGGTTGTTGAAAAACAGCTTCTAACCATTATTTGACACTTTGGTTGTTGAGAAACAGCTCATAAAACATTATTTGACACTTTTGGTTGTTGAGAAACAGCTCCTAAAACATTATTTGACAATTTTGGTTGTTGAAAAACAGCTTCTAACCATTATTTGACACTTTGGTTGTTGAGAAACAGCTCCTAAAACATTATTTTACACTTTTGGTTATTGAGAAACAGCTCCTAAAACATTATTTGACACTTTTGGTTGTTGAAAAACAGCTTCTAACCATTATTTGACACTTTGGTTGTTGAGAAACAGCTCCTAAAACATTATTTTACACTTTTGGTTATTGAGAAACAGCTCCTAAAACATTATTTGACACTTTTGGTTATTATTATTGGTGATTATTATTATTTTGGGAGGCAAATTATTTTGGCAAATTATTTAGGGAGGCAAATTATTTTGGCAAATTATTTTGGGAGGCAAATTATTTTGGCAAATTATTTTGGGAGGCAAATTATTTTGGGAGGCAAATTATTTTGGCAAATTATTTTGGGAGGCAAATTATTTTGGCAAATTATTTTGGGAGGCAAATTATTTTGGCAAATTATTTTGGGAGGCAAATTATTTTGGCAAATTATTTTGGCAGGCAAATTATTTTGGCAGGCAAATTATTTTGGCAAATTATTTTGGGAGGCAAATTATTTTGGGAGGCAAATTATTTTGGGAGGCAAATTATTTTGGGAGGCAAATTATTTTGGCAAATTATTTTGGGAGGCAAATTATTTTGGGAGGCAAATTATTTTGGGAGGCAAATTATTTTGGCAGGCAAATTATTTTGGGAGGCAAATTATTTTGGGAGGCAAATTATTTTGGGAGGCAAATTATTTTGGCAGGCAAATTATTTTGGCAAATTATTTTGGGAGGCAAATTATTTTGGGAGGCAAATTATTTTGGGAGGCAAATTATTTTGGCAAATTATTTTGGGAGGCAAATTATTTTGGGAGGCAAATTATTTTGGGAGGCAAATTATTTTGGCAAAATATTTTGGGAGGCAAATTATTTTGGGAGGCAAATTATTTTGGGAGGCAAATTATTTTGGGAGGCAAATTATTTTGGGAGGCAAATTATTTTGGCAGGCAAATTATTTTGGGAGGCAAATTATTTTGGGAGGCAAATTATTTTGGCAAATTATTTTGGGAGGCAAATTATTTTGGGAGGCAATTTATTTTGGCAAATTATTTTGGGAGGCAAATTATTTTGGGAGGCAAATTATTTTGGCAAATTATTTTGGGAGGCAAATTATTTTGGGAGGCAAATTATTTTGGGAGGCAAATTATTTTGGGAGGCAAATTATTTTGGCAAATTATTTTGGCAAATTATTTTGGGAGGCAAATTATTTTACACTTTTGGTTATTGAGAAACAGCTCCTAAAACATTATTTGACACTTTTGGTTGTTGAAAAACAGCTTCTAACCATTATTTGACACTTTGGTTGTTGAGAAACAGCTCCTAAAACATTATTTGACACATTTGGTTATTGAGAAACAGCTCCTAAAACATTATTTGACACTTTTGGTTATTATTATTGGTGATTATTATTATTTTGGGAGGCAAATTATTTTGGGAGGCAAATTATTTTGGGAGGCAAATTATTTTGGCAAATTATTTTGGGAGGCAAATTATTTTGGCAAATTATTTTGGGAGGCAAATTATTTTGGCAAATTATTTTGGGAGGCAAATTATTTTGGGAGGCAAATTATTTTGGGAGGCAAATTATTTTGGCAAATTATTTTGGGAGGCAAATTATTTTGGCAAATTATTTTGGGAGGCAAATTATTTTGGGAGGCAAATTATTTTGGCAAATTATTTTGGGAGGCAAATTATTTTGGCAAATTATTTTGTGAGGCAAATTATTTTGGGAGGCAAATTATTTTGGCAAATTATTTTGGGAGGCAAATTATTTTGGCAAATTATTTTGGGAGGCAAATTATTTTGGGAGGCAAATTATTTTGGCAAATTATTTTGGGAGGCAAATTATTTTGGGAGGCAATTTATTTTGGCAAATTATTTTGGGAGGCAAATTATTTTGGGAGGCAAATTATTTTGGCAAATTATTTTGGGAGGCAAATTATTTTGGGAGGCAAATTATTTTGGGAGGCAAATTATTTTGGCAAATTATTTTGGGAGGCAAATTATTTTGGGAGGCAAATTATTTTGGGAGGCAAATTATTTTGGCAAAATATTTTGGGAGGCAAATTATTTTGGCAAATTATTTTGGGAGGCAAATTATTTTACACTTTTGGTTATTGAGAAACAGCTCCTAAAACATTATTTGACACTTTTGGTTGTTGAAAAACAGCTTCTAACCATTATTTGACACTTTGGTTGTTGAGAAACAGCTCCTAAAACATTATTTTACACTTTTGGTTATTGAGAAACAGCTCCTAAAACATTATTTGACACTTTTGGTTGTTGAAAAACAGCTTCTAACCATTATTTGACACTTTGGTTGTTGAGAAACACCTCATAAAACATTATTTGACACTTTTGGTTGTTGAGAAACAGCTCCTAAAACATTATTTGACCATTTTGGTTGTTGAAAAACAGCTTCTAACCATTATTTGACACTTTGGTTGTTGAGAAACAGCTCCTAAAACATTATTTTACACTTTTGGTTATTGAGAAACAGCTCCTAAAACATTATTTGACACTTTTGGTTGTTTCTAACCATTATTTGACACTTTGGTTGTTGAGAAACACCTCATAAAACATTATTTGACACTTTTGGTTGTTGAGAAACAGCTCCTAAAACATTATTTGACCATTTTGGTTGTTGAAAAACAGCTTCTAACCATTATTTGACACTTTGGTTGTTGAGAAACAGCTCCTAAAACATTATTTTACACTTTTGGTTATTGAGAAACAGCTCCTAAAACATTATTTGACACTTTTGGTTGTTGAAAAACAGCTTCTAACCATTATTTGACACTTTGGTTGTTGAGAAACAGCTCCTAAAACATTATTTTACACTTTTGGTTGTTGAGAAACAGCTCCTAAAACATTATTTGACACTTTTGGTTGTTGAAAAACAGCTTCTAACCATTATTTGACACTTTGGTTGTTGAGAAACAGCTCCTAAAACATTATTTTACACTTTTGGTTATTGAGAAACAGCTCCTAAAACATTATTTGACACTTTTGGTTGTTGAAAAACAGCTTCTAACCATTATTTGACACTTTGGTTGTTGAGAAACAGCTCCTAAAACATTATTTTACACTTTTGGTTATTGAGAAACAGCTCCTAAAACATTATTTGACACTTTTGGTTGTTGAAAAACAGCTTCTAACCATTATTTGACACTTTGGTTGTTGAGAAACAGCTCCTAAAACATTATTTTACACTTTTGGTTGTTGAGAAACAGCTCCTAAAACATTATTTGACACTTTTGGTTGTTGAAAAACAGCTTCTAACCATTATTTGACACTTTTGTTGTTGAGAAACAGCTCCTAAAACATTATTTTACACTTTTGGTTATTGAGAAACAGCTCCTAAAACATTATTTGACACTTTTGGTTGTTGAAAAACAGCTTCTAACCATTATTTGACACTTTGGTTGTTGAGAAACAGCTCCTAAAACATTATTTTACACTTTTGGTTGTTGAGAAACAGCTCCTAAAACATTATTTGACACTTTTGGTTGTTGAAAAACAGCTTCTAACCATTATTTGACACTTTGGTTGTTGAGAAACAGCTCCTAAAACATTATTTTACACATTTGGTTATTGAGAAACAGCTCCTAAAACATTATTTGACACTTTTGGTTATTATTATTGGTGATTATTATAATTTTGGGAGGCAAATTATTTTGGGAGGCAAATTATTTTGGCAAATTATTTAGGGAGGCAAATTATTTTGGCAAATTATTTTGGGAGGCAAATTATTTTGGCAAATTATTTTGGGAGGCAAATTATTTTGGGAGGCAAATTATTTTGGCAAATTATTTTGGGAGGCAAATTATTTTGGCAAATTATTTTGGGAGGCAAATTATTTTGGCAAATTATTTTGGGAGGCAAATTATTTTGGCAAATTATTTTGGCAGGCAAATTATTTTGGCAGGCAAATTATTTTGGCAGGCAAATTATTTTGGCAAATTATTTTGGGAGGCAAATTATTTTGGGAGGCAAATTATTTTGGGAGGCAAATTATTTTGGGAGGCAAATTATTTTGGCAAATTATTTTGGGAGGCAAATTATTTTGGGAGGCAAATTATTTTGGCAGGCAAATTATTTTGGCAAATTATTTTGGGAGGCAAATTATTTTGGGAGGCAAATTATTTTGGGAGGCAAATTATTTTGGCAAATTATTTTGGGAGGCAAATTATTTTGGCAAATTATTTTGGGAGGCAAATTATTTTGGCAAATTATTTTGGGAGGCAAATTATTTTGGGAGGCAAATTATTTTGGCAAAATATTTTGGGAGGCAAATTATTTTGGGAGGCAAATTATTTTGGGAGGCAAATTATTTTGGGAGGCAAATTATTTTGGCAAATTATTTTGGGAGGCAAATTATTTTGGGAGGCAAATTATTTTGGGAGACAAATTATTTTGGGAGGCAAATTATTTTGGCAAATTATTTTGGGAGGCAAATTATTTTTGCAAATTATTTTGGGAGGCAAATTATTTTGGCAAATTATTTTGGGAGGCAAATTATTTTGGGAGGCAAATTATTTTGGCAGGCAAATTATTTTGGGAGGCAAATTATTTTGGGAGGCAAATTATTTTGGGAGGCAAATTATTTTGGGAGGCAAATTATTTTGGGAGGCAAATTATTTTGGCAAATTATTTTGGGAGGCAAATTATTTTGGCAAATTATTTTGGGAGGCAAATTATTTTGGGAGGCAAATTATTTTGGGAGGCAAATTATTTTGGCAAATTATTTTGGGAGGCAAATTATTTTGGGAGGCAAATTATTTTGGGAGACAAATTATTTTGGGAGGCAAATTATTTTGGGAGGCAAATTATTTTGGCAAATTATTTTGGGAGGCAAATTATTTTGGCAAATTATTTTGGGAGGCAAATTATTTTGGCAAAATATTTTGGGAGGCAAATTATTTTGGCAAATTATTTTGGGAGGCAAATTATTTTGGGAGGCAAATTATTTTGGCAAATTATTTTGGCAAATTATTTTGGGAGGCAAATTATTTTGGGAGGCAAATTATTTTGGGAGGCAAATTATTTTGGCAAATTATTTTGGGAGGCAAATTATTTTGGCAAATTATTTTGGGAGGCAAATTATTTTGGGAGGCAAATTATTTTGGGAGGCAAATTATTTTGGGAGGCAATTTATTTTGGCAAATTATTTTGGGAGGCAAATTATTTTGGGAGGCAAATTATTTTGGCAAATTATTTTGGGAGGCAAATTATTTTGGCAAATTATTTTGGGAGGCAAATTATTTTGGCAAATTATTTTGGGAGGCAAATTATTTTGGGAGGCAAATTATTTTGGGAGGCAAATTATTTTGGCAAAATATTTTGGGAGGCAAATTATTTTGGGAGGCAAATTATTTTACACTTTTGGTTATTGAGAAACAGCTCCTAAAACATTATTTGACACTTTTGGTTGTTGAAAAACAGCTTCTAACCATTATTTGACACTTTGGTTGTTGAGAAACAGCTCCTAAAACATTATTTTACACTTTTGGTTATTGAGAAACAGCTCCTAAAACATTATTTGACACTTTTGGTTGTTGAAAAACAGCTTCTAACCATTATTTGACACTTTGGTTGTTGAGAAACAGCTCCTAAAACATTATTTTACACTTTTGGTTGTTGAGAAACACCTCATAAAACATTATTTGACACTTTTGGTTGTTGAGAAACAGCTCCTAAAACATAATTTGACCATTTTGGTTGTTGAAAAACAGCTTCTAACCATTATTTGACACTTTGGTTGTTGAGAAACAGCTCCTAAAACATTATTTTACACTTTTGGTTGTTGAGAAACAGCTCCTAAAACATTATTTGACACTTTTGGTTGTTGAAAAACAGCTTCTAACCATTATTTGACACTTTGGTTGTTGAGAAACAGCTCCTAAAACATTATTTTACACTTTTGGTTATTGAGAAACAGCTCCTAAAACATTATTTGACACTTTTGGTTGTTGAAAAACAGCTTCTAACCATTATTTGACACTTTGGTTGTTGAGAAACAGCTCCTAAAACATTATTTTACACTTTTGGTTATTGAGAAACAGCTCCTAAAACATTATTTTACACTTTTGGTTGTTGAAAAACAGCTTCTAACCATTATTTGACACTTTGGTTGTTGAGAAACAGCTCCTAAAACATTATTTTACACTTTTGGTTGTTGAGAAACAGCTCCTAAAACATTATTTTACACTTTTGGTTATTGAGAAACAGCTCCTAAAACATTATTTGACACTTTTGGTTGTTGAAAAACAGCTTCTAACCATTATTTGACACTTTGGTTGTTGAGAAACAGCTCCTAAAACATTATTTTACACTTTTGGTTATTGAGAAACAGCTCCTAAAACATTATTTTACACTTTTGGTTGTTGAAAAACAGCTTCTAACCATTATTTGACACTTTGGTTGTTGAGAAACAGCTCCTAAAACATTATTTTACACTTTTGGTTGTTGAGAAACAGCTCCTAAAACATTATTTTACACTTTTGGTTATTGAGAAACAGCTCCTAAAACATTATTTGACCATTTTGGTTGTTGAAAAACAGCTTCTAACCATTATTTGACACTTTGGTTGTTGAGAAACAGCTCCTAAAACATTATTTTACACTTTTGGTTGTTGAGAAACAGCTCCTAAAACATTATTTGACACTTTTGGTTGTTGAAAAACAGCTTCTAACCATTATTTGACACTTTGGTTGTTGAGAAACAGCTCCTAAAACATTATTTTACACTTTTGGTTGTTGAGAAACAGCTCCTAAAACATTATTTTACACTTTTGGTTATTGAGAAACAGCTCCTAAAACATTATTTGACCATTTTGGTTGTTGAAAAACAGCTTCTAACCATTATTTGACACTTTGGTTGTTGAGAAACAGCTCCTAAAACATTATTTTACACTTTTGGTTGTTGAGAAACAGCTCCTAAAACATTATTTTACACTTTTGGTTATTGAGAAACAGCTCCTAAAACATTATTTGACACTTTTGGTTGTTGAAAAACAGCTTCTAACCATTATTTGACACTTTGGTTGTTGAGAAACAGCTCCTAAAACATTATTTTACACTTTTGGTTATTGAGAAACAGCTCCTAAAACATTATTTGACACTTTTGGTTGTTGAAAAACAGCTTCTAACCATTATTTGACACTTTGGTTGTTGAGAAACAGCTCCTAAAACATTATTTTACACTTTTGGTTGTTGAGAAACAGCTCCTAAAACATTATTTGACACTTTTGGTTGTTGAAAAACAGCTTCTAACCATTATTTGACACTTTTGTTGTTGAGAAACAGCTCCTAAAACATTATTTTACACTTTTGGTTATTGAGAAACAGCTCCTAAAACATTATTTGACACTTTTGGTTGTTGAAAAACAGCTTCTAACCATTATTTGACACTTTGGTTGTTGAGAAACAGCTCCTAAAACATTATTTTACACTTTTGGTTGTTGAGAAACAGCTCCTAAAACATTATTTGACACTTTTGGTTGTTGAAAAACAGCTTCTAACCATTATTTGACACTTTGGTTGTTGAGAAACAGCTCCTAAAACATTATTTTACACATTTGGTTATTGAGAAACAGCTCCTAAAACATTATTTGACACTTTTGGTTATTATTATTGGTGATTATTATTATTTTGGGAGGCAAATTATTTTGGCAAATTATTTTGGGAGGCAAATTATTTTGGCAAATTATTTAGGGAGGCAAATTATTTTGGCAAATTATTTTGGGAGGCAAATTATTTTGGCAAATTATTTTGGGAGGCAAATTATTTTGGGAGGCAAATTATTTTGGGAGGCAAATTATTTTGGGAGGCAAATTATTTTGGCAAATTATTTTGGGAGGCAAATTATTTTGTGAGGCAAATTATTTTGGGAGGCAAATTATTTTGGGAGGCAAATTATTTTGGCAAATTATTTTGGGAGGCAAATTATTTTGGCAAATTATTTTGGGAGGCAAATTATTTTGGGAGGCAAATTATTTTGGGAGGCAAATTATTTTGGCAAATTATTTTGGCAAATTATTTTGGCAGGCAAATTATTTTGGCAAATTATTTTGGGAGGCAAATTATTTTGGCAAATTATTTTGGGAGGCAAATTATTTTGGGAGGCAATTTATTTTGGCAAATTATTTTGGGAGGCAAATTATTTTGGGAGGCAAATTATTTTGGCAAATTATTTTGGGAGGCAAATTATTTTGGGA
This sequence comes from Protomyctophum bolini, assembly GCF_963924005.1. NCBI lineage: Eukaryota > Metazoa > Chordata > Actinopteri > Myctophiformes > Myctophidae > Protomyctophum > Protomyctophum bolini. Next base: position 2,934,893 of record NC_137881.1, on the reverse strand, counting down.
GGCAAATTATTTTGGGAGGCAAATTATTTTGGCAAATTATTTTGGGAGGCAAATTATTTTGGGAGGCAAATTATTTTGGGAGGCAAATTATTTTGGCAAAATATTTTGGGAGGCAAATTATTTTGGCAAATTATTTTGGCAAATTATTTTGGGAGGCAAATTATTTTACACTTTTGGTTATTGAGAAACAGCTCCTAAAACATTATTTGACACTTTTGGTTGTTGAAAAACAGCTTCTAACCATTATTTGACACTTTGGTTGTTGAGAAACAGCTCCTAAAACATTATTTTACACTTTTGGTTATTGAGAAACAGCTCCTAAAACATTATTTGACACTTTTGGTTGTTGAAAAACAGCTTCTAACCATTATTTGACACTTTGGTTGTTGAGAAACACCTCATAAAACATTATTTGACACTTTTGGTTGTTGAGAAACAGCTCCTAAAACATTATTTGACCATTTTGGTTGTTGAAAAACAGCTTCTAACCATTATTTGACACTTTGGTTGTTGAGAAACAGCTCCTAAAACATTATTTTACACTTTTGGTTATTGAGAAACAGCTCCTAAAACATTATTTGACACTTTTGGTTGTTGAAAAACAGCTTCTAACCATTATTTGACACTTTGGTTGTTGAGAAACAGCTCCTAAAACATTATTTTACACTTTTGGTTATTGAGAAACAGCTCCTAAAACATTATTTGACACTTTTGGTTGTTGAAAAACAGCTTCTAACCATTATTTGACACTTTGGTTGTTGAGAAACAGCTCCTAAAACATTATTTTACACTTTTTGTTATTGAGAAACAGCTCCTAAAACATTATTTGACACTTTTGGTTGTTGAAAAACAGCTTCTAACCATTATTTGACACTTTGGTTGTTGAGAAACAGCTCCTAAAACATTATTTTACACTTTTGGTTATTGAGAAACAGCTCCTAAAACATTATTTGACACTTTTGGTTGTTGAAAAACAGCTTCTAACCATTATTTGACACTTTGGTTGTTGAGAAACAGCTCCTAAAACATTATTTTACACTTTTGGTTGTTGAGAAACACCTCATAAAACATTATTTGACACTTTTGGTTGTTGAGAAACAGCTCCTAAAACATAATTTGACCATTTTGGTTGTTGAAAAACAGCTTCTAACCATTATTTGACACTTTGGTTGTTGAGAAACAGCTCCTAAAACATTATTTTACACTTTTGGTTGTTGAGAAACAGCTCCTAAAACATTATTTGACACTTTTGGTTGTTGAAAAACAGCTTCTAACCATTATTTGACACTTTGGTTGTTGAGAAACAGCTCCTAAAACATTATTTTACACTTTTGGTTATTGAGAAACAGCTCCTAAAACATTATTTGACACTTTTGGTTGTTGAAAAACAGCTTCTAACCATTATTTGACACTTTGGTTGTTGAGAAACAGCTCCTAAAACATTATTTTACACTTTTGGTTATTGAGAAACAGCTCCTAAAACATTATTTTACACTTTTGGTTGTTGAAAAACAGCTTCTAACCATTATTTGACACTTTGGTTGTTGAGAAACAGCTCCTAAAACATTATTTTACACTTTTGGTTGTTGAGAAACAGCTCCTAAAACATTATTTTACACTTTTGGTTATTGAGAAACAGCTCCTAAAACATTATTTGACACTTTTGGTTGTTGAAAAACAGCTTCTAACCATTATTTGACACTTTGGTTGTTGAGAAACAGCTCCTAAAACATTATTTTACACTTTTGGTTATTGAGAAACAGCTCCTAAAACATTATTTTACACTTTTGGTTGTTGAAAAACAGCTTCTAACCATTATTTGACACTTTGGTTGTTGAGAAACAGCTCCTAAAACATTATTTTACACTTTTGGTTGTTGAGAAACAGCTCCTAAAACATTATTTTACACTTTTGGTTATTGAGAAACAGCTCCTAAAACATTATTTGACCATTTTGGTTGTTGAAAAACAGCTTCTAACCATTATTTGACACTTTGGTTGTTGAGAAACAGCTCCTAAAACATTATTTTACACTTTTGGTTGTTGAGAAACAGCTCCTAAAACATTATTTGACACTTTTGGTTGTTGAAAAACAGCTTCTAACCATTATTTGACACTTTGGTTGTTGAGAAACAGCTCCTAAAACATTATTTTACACTTTTGGTTGTTGAGAAACAGCTCCTAAAACATTATTTTACACTTTTGGTTATTGAGAAACAGCTCCTAAAACATTATTTGACCATTTTGGTTGTTGAAAAACAGCTTCTAACCATTATTTGACACTTTGGTTGTTGAGAAACAGCTCCTAAAACATTATTTTACACTTTTGGTTGTTGAGAAACAGCTCCTAAAACATTATTTTACACTTTTGGTTATTGAGAAACAGCTCCTAAAACATTATTTGACACTTTTGGTTGTTGAAAAACAGCTTCTAACCATTATTTGACACTTTGGTTGTTGAGAAACAGCTCCTAAAACATTATTTTACACTTTTGGTTATTGAGAAACAGCTCCTAAAACATTATTTGACACTTTTGGTTGTTGAAAAACAGCTTCTAACCATTATTTGACACTTTGGTTGTTGAGAAACAGCTCCTAAAACATTATTTTACACTTTTGGTTGTTGAGAAACAGCTCCTAAAACATTATTTGACACTTTTGGTTGTTGAAAAACAGCTTCTAACCATTATTTGACACTTTTGTTGTTGAGAAACAGCTCCTAAAACATTATTTTACACTTTTGGTTATTGAGAAACAGCTCCTAAAACATTATTTGACACTTTTGGTTGTTGAAAAACAGCTTCTAACCATTATTTGACACTTTGGTTGTTGAGAAACAGCTCCTAAAACATTATTTTACACTTTTGGTTGTTGAGAAACAGCTCCTAAAACATTATTTGACACTTTTGGTTGTTGAAAAACAGCTTCTAACCATTATTTGACACTTTGGTTGTTGAGAAACAGCTCCTAAAACATTATTTTACACATTTGGTTATTGAGAAACAGCTCCTAAAACATTATTTGACACTTTTGGTTATTATTATTGGTGATTATTATTATTTTGGGAGGCAAATTATTTTGGGAGGCAAATTATTTTGGCAAATTATTTTGGGAGGCAAATTATTTTGGCAAATTATTTTGGGAGGCAAATTATTTTGGCAAATTATTTAGGGAGGCAAATTATTTTGGCAAATTATTTTGGGAGGCAAATTATTTTGGCAAATTATTTTGGGAGGCAAATTATTTTGGGAGGCAAATTATTTTGGGAGGCAAATTATTTTGGCAAATTATTTTGGGAGGCAAATTATTTTGTGAGGCAAATTATTTTGGGAGGCAAATTATTTTGGGAGGCAAATTATTTTGGCAAATTATTTTGGGAGGCAAATTATTTTGGCAAATTATTTTGGGAGGCAAATTATTTTGGGAGGCAAATTATTTTGGGAGGCAAATTATTTTGGCAAATTATTTTGGCAAATTATTTTGGCAGGCAAATTATTTTGGCAAATTATTTTGGGAGGCAAATTATTTTGGCAAATTATTTTGGGAGGCAAATTATTTTGGGAGGCAATTTATTTTGGCAAATTATTTTGGGAGGCAAATTATTTTGGGAGGCAAATTATTTTGGCAAATTATTTTGGGAGGCAAATTATTTTGGGAGGCAAATTATTTTGGGAGGCAAATTATTTTGGCAAATTATTTTGGGAGGCAAATTATTTTGGGAGGCAAATTATTTTGGGAGGCAAATTATTTTGGCAAAATATTTTGGGAGGCAAATTATTTTGGCAAATTATTTTGGCAAATTATTTTGGGAGGCAAATTATTTTACACTTTTGGTTATTGAGAAACAGCTCCTAAAACATTATTTGACACTTTTGGTTGTTGAAAAACAGCTTCTAACCATTATTTGACACTTTGGTTGTTGAGAAACAGCTCCTAAAACATTATTTTACACTTTTGGTTATTGAGAAACAGCTCCTAAAACATTATTTGACACTTTTGGTTGTTGAAAAACAGCTTCTAACCATTATTTGACACTTTGGTTGTTGAGAAACACCTCATAAAACATTATTTGACACTTTTGGTTGTTGAGAAACAGCTCCTAAAACATTATTTGACCATTTTGGTTGTTGAAAAACAGCTTCTAACCATTATTTGACACTTTGGTTGTTGAGAAACAGCTCCTAAAACATTATTTTACACTTTTGGTTATTGAGAAACAGCTCCTAAAACATTATTTGACACTTTTGGTTGTTGAAAAACAGCTTCTAACCATTATTTGACACTTTGGTTGTTGAGAAACAGCTCCTAAAACATTATTTTACACTTTTGGTTATTGAGAAACAGCTCCTAAAACATTATTTGACACTTTTGGTTGTTGAAAAACAGCTTCTAACCATTATTTGACACTTTGGTTGTTGAGAAACAGCTCCTAAAACATTATTTTACACTTTTTGTTATTGAGAAACAGCTCCTAAAACATTATTTGACACTTTTGGTTGTTGAAAAACAGCTTCTAACCATTATTTGACACTTTGGTTGTTGAGAAACAGCTCCTAAAACATTATTTTACACTTTTGGTTGTTGAGAAACAGCTCCTAAAACATTATTTGACACTTTTGGTTGTTGAAAAACAGCTTCTAACCATTATTTGACACTTTGGTTGTTGAGAAACAGCTCCTAAAACATTATTTTACACTTTTGGTTATTGAGAAACAGCTCCTAAAACATTATTTGACACTTTTGGTTGTTGAAAAACAGCTTCTAACCATTATTTGACACTTTGGTTGTTGAGAAACAGCTCCTAAAACATTATTTTACACTTTTGGTTGTTGAGAAACAGCTCCTAAAACATTATTTGACACTTTTGGTTGTTGAAAAACAGCTTCTAACCATTATTTGACACTTTGGTTGTTGAGAAACAGCTCCTAAAACATTATTTTACACATTTGGTTATTGAGAAACAGCTCCTAAAACATTATTTGACACTTTTGGTTATTATTATTGGTGATTATTATTATTTTGGGAGGCAAATTATTTTGGGAGGCAAATTATTTTGGCAAATTATTTTGGGAGGCAAATTATTTTGGCAAATTATTTTGGCAAATTATTTTGGCAAATTATTTAGGGAGGCAAATTATTTTGGCAAATTATTTTGGGAGGCAAATTATTTTGGCAAATTATTTTGGGAGGCAAATTATTTTGGCAAATTATTTTGGGAGGCAAATTATTTTGGCAGGCAAATTATTTTGGCAAATTATTTTGGGAGGCAAATTATTTTGGGAGGCAAATTATTTTGGGAGGCAAATTATTTTGGCAAATTATTTTGGGAGGCAAATTATTTTGGGAGGCAAATTATTTTGGGAGGCAAATTATTTTGGCAAAATATTTTGGGAGGCAAATTATTTTGGCAAATTATTTTGGCAAATTATTTTGGGAGGCAAATTATTTTACACTTTTGGTTATTGAGAAACAGCTCCTAAAACATTATTTGACACTTTTGGTTGTTGAAAAACAGCTTCTAACCATTATTTGACACTTTGGTTGTTGAGAAACAGCTCCTAAAACATTATTTTACACTTTTGGTTATTGAGAAACAGCTCCTAAAACATTATTTGACACTTTTGGTTGTTGAAAAACAGCTTCTAACCATTATTTGACACTTTGGTTGTTGAGAAACACCTCATAAAACATTATTTGACACTTTTGGTTGTTGAGAAACAGCTCCTAAAACATTATTTGACCATTTTGGTTGTTGAAAAACAGCTTCTAACCATTATTTGACACTTTGGTTGTTGAGAAACAGCTCCTAAAACATTATTTTACACTTTTGGTTATTGAGAAACAGCTCCTAAAACATTATTTGACACTTTTGGTTGTTGAAAAACAGCTTCTAACCATTATTTGACACTTTGGTTGTTGAGAAACAGCTCCTAAAACATTATTTTACACTTTTGGTTATTGAGAAACAGCTCCTAAAACATTATTTGACACTTTTGGTTGTTGAAAAACAGCTTCTAACCATTATTTGACACTTTGGTTGTTGAGAAACAGCTCCTAAAACATTATTTTACACTTTTTGTTATTGAGAAACAGCTCCTAAAACATTATTTGACACTTTTGGTTGTTGAAAAACAGCTTCTAACCATTATTTGACACTTTGGTTGTTGAGAAACAGCTCCTAAAACATTATTTTACACTTTTGGTTGTTGAGAAACAGCTCCTAAAACATTATTTGACACTTTTGGTTGTTGAAAAACAGCTTCTAACCATTATTTGACACTTTGGTTGTTGAGAAACAGCTCCTAAAACATTATTTTACACTTTTGGTTATTGAGAAACAGCTCCTAAAACATTATTTGACACTTTTGGTTGTTGAAAAACAGCTTCTAACCATTATTTGACACTTTGGTTGTTGAGAAACAGCTCCTAAAACATTATTTTACACTTTTGGTTGTTGAGAAACAGCTCCTAAAACATTATTTGACACTTTTGGTTGTTGAAAAACAGCTTCTAACCATTATTTGACACTTTGGTTGTTGAGAAACAGCTCCTAAAACATTATTTTACACATTTGGTTATTGAGAAACAGCTCCTAAAACATTATTTGACACTTTTGGTTATTATTATTGGTGATTATTATTATTTTGGGAGGCAAATTATTTTGGGAGGCAAATTATTTTGGCAAATTATTTTGGGAGGCAAATTATTTTGGCAAATTATTTTGGCAAATTATTTTGGCAAATTATTTTGGCAAATTATTTAGGGAGGCAAATTATTTTGGCAAATTATTTTGGGAGGCAAATTATTTTGGCAAATTATTTTGGGAGGCAAATTATTTTGGCAAATTATTTTGGGAGGCAAATTATTTTGGCAGGCAAATTATTTTGGCAGGCAAATTATTTTGGCAGGCAAATTATTTTGGCAAATTATTTTGGGAGGCAAATTATTTTGGGAGGCAAATTATTTTGGGAGGCAAATTATTTTGGGAGGCAAATTATTTTGGGAGGCAAATTATTTTGGCAAATTATTTTGGGAGGCAAATTATTTTGGGAGACAAATTATTTTGAGAGGCAAATTATTTTGGGAGGCAAATTATTTTGGCAAATTATTTTGGGAGGCAAATTATTTTGGCAAATTATTTTGGGAGGCAAATTATTTTGGCAAATTATTTTGGGAGGTAAATTATTTTGGGAGGCAAATTATTTTGGCAAAATATTTTGGGAGGCAAATTATTTTGGGAGGCAAATTATTTTGGGAGGCAAATTATTTTGGCAAATTATTTTGGCAAATTATTTTGGGAGGCAAATTATTTTGGGAGGCAAATTATTTTGGGAGACAAATTATTTTGGGAGGCAAATTATTTTGGCAAATTATTTTGGGAGGCAAATTATTTTGGCAAATTATTTTGGGAGGCAAATTATTTTGGCAAATTATTTTGGGAGGCAAATTATTTTGGCAAATTATTTTGGGAGGCAAATTATTTTGGGAGGCAAATTATTTTGGGAGGCAAATTATTTTGGCAGGCAAATTATTTTGGCAGGCAAATTATTTTGGGAGGCAAATTATTTTGGGAGGCAAATTATTTTGGGAGGCAAATTATTTTGGGAGGCAAATTATTTTGGGAGGCAAATTATTTTGGCAAATTATTTTGGGAGGCAAATTATTTTGGCAAATTATTTTGGGAGGCAAATTATTTTGGCAGGCAAATTATTTTGGCAAATTATTTTGGGAGGCAAATTATTTTGGGAGGCAAATTATTTTGGCAAATTATTTTGGGAGGCAAATTATTTTGGCAAATTATTTTGGGAGGCAAATTATTTTGGCAAAATATTTTGGGAGGCAAATTATTTTGGCAAATTATTTTGGGAGGCAAATTATTTTGGCAAATTATTTTGGGAGGCAAATTATTTTGGCAAATTATTTTGGGAGGCAAATTATTTTACACTTTTGGTTATTGAGAAACAGCTCCTAAAACATTATTTGACACTTTTGGTTGTTGAAAAACAGCTTCTAACCATTATTTGACACTTTGGTTGTTGAGAAACAGCTCCTAAAACATTATTTTACACTTTTGGTTATTGAGAAACAGCTCCTAAAACATTATTTGACACTTTTGGTTGTTGAAAAACAGCTTCTAACCATTATTTGACACTTTGGTTGTTGAGAAACACCTCATAAAACATTATTTGACACTTTTGGTTGTTGAGAAACAGCTCCTAAAACATAATTTGACCATTTTGGTTGTTGAAAAACAGCTTCTAACCATTATTTGACACTTTGGTTGTTGAGAAACAGCTCCTAAAACATTATTTTACACTTTTGGTTGTTGAGAAACAGCTCCTAAAACATTATTTGACACTTTTGGTTGTTGAAAAACAGCTTCTAACCATTATTTGACACTTTGGTTGTTGAGAAACAGCTCCTAAAACATTATTTTACACTTTTGGTTATTGAGAAACAGCTCCTAAAACATTATTTGACACTTTTGGTTGTTGAAAAACAGCTTCTAACCATTATTTGACACTTTGGTTGTTGAGAAACAGCTCCTAAAACATTATTTTACACTTTTGGTTATTGAGAAACAGCTCCTAAAACATTATTTTACACTTTTGGTTGTTGAAAAACAGCTTCTAACCATTATTTGACACTTTGGTTGTTGAGAAACAGCTCCTAAAACATTATTTTACACTTTTGGTTGTTGAGAAACAGCTCCTAAAACATTATTTTACACTTTTGGTTATTGAGAAACAGCTCCTAAAACATTATTTGACCATTTTGGTTGTTGAAAAACAGCTTCTAACCATTATTTGACACTTTGGTTGTTGAGAAACAGCTCCTAAAACATTATTTTACACTTTTGGTTGTTGAGAAACAGCTCCTAAAACATTATTTGACACTTTTGGTTGTTGAAAAACAGCTTCTAACCATTATTTGACACTTTGGTTGTTGAGAAACAGCTCCTAAAACATTATTTTACACTTTTGGTTATTGAGAAACAGCTCCTAAAACATTATTTGACACTTTTGGTTGTTGAAAAACAGCTTCTAACCATTATTTGACACTTTGGTTGTTGAGAAACAGCTCCTAAAACATTATTTTACACTTTTGGTTATTGAGAAACAGCTCCTGAAACATTATTTGACACTTTTGGTTGTTGAAAAACAGCTTCTAACCATTATTTGACACTTTGGTTGTTGAGAAACAGCTCCTAAAACATTATTTTACACTTTTGGTTGTTGAGAAACAGCTCCTAAAACATTATTTGACACTTTTGGTTGTTGAAAAACAGCTTCTAACCATTATTTGACACTTTTGTTGTTGAGAAACAGCTCCTAAAACATTATTTTACACTTTTGGTTATTGAGAAACAGCTCCTAAAACATTATTTGACACTTTTGGTTGTTGAAAAACAGCTTCTAACCATTATTTGACACTTTGGTTGTTGAGAAACAGCTCCTAAAACATTATTTTACACTTTTGGTTGTTGAGAAACAGCTCCTAAAACATTATTTGACACTTTTGGTTGTTGAAAAACAGCTTCTAACCATTATTTGACACTTTGGTTGTTGAGAAACAGCTCCTAAAACATTATTTTACACATTTGGTTATTGAGAAACAGCTCCTAAAACATTATTTGACACTTTTGGTTATTATTATTGGTGATTATTATTATTTTGGGAGGCAAATTATTTTGGGAGGCAAATTATTTTACACTTTTGGTTATTGAGAAACAGCTCCTAAAACATTATTTGACACTTTTGGTTGTTGAAAAACAGCTTCTAACCATTATTTGACACTTTGGTTGTTGAGAAACAGCTCCTAAAACATTATTTTACACTTTTGGTTATTGAGAAACAGCTCCTAAAACATTATTTGACACTTTTGGTTGTTGAAAAACAGCTTCTAACCATTATTTGACACTTTGGTTGTTGAGAAACACCTCATAAAACATTATTTGACACTTTTGGTTGTTGAGAAACAGCTCCTAAAACATTATTTGACCATTTTGGTTGTTGAAAAACAGCTTCTAACCATTATTTGACACTTTGGTTGTTGAGAAACAGCTCCTAAAACATTATTTTACACTTTTGGTTATTGAGAAACAGCTCCTAAAACATTATTTGACACTTTTGGTTGTTGAAAAACAGCTTCTAACCATTATTTGACACTTTGGTTGTTGAGAAACAGCTCCTAAAACATTATTTTACACTTTTGGTTATTGAGAAACAGCTCCTAAAACATTATTTGACACTTTTGGTTGTTGAAAAACAGCTTCTAACCATTATTTGACACTTTGGTTGTTGAGAAACAGCTCCTAAAACATTATTTTACACTTTTTGTTATTGAGAAACAGCTCCTAAAACATTATTTGACACTTTTGGTTGTTGAAAAACAGCTTCTAACCATTATTTGACACTTTGGTTGTTGAGAAACAGCTCCTAAAACATTATTTTACACTTTTGGTTGTTGAGAAACAGCTCCTAAAACATTATTTGACACTTTTGGTTGTTGAAAAACAGCTTCTAACCATTATTTGACACTTTGGTTGTTGAGAAACAGCTCCTAAAACATTATTTTACACTTTTGGTTGTTGAGAAACAGCTCCTAAAACATTATTTGACACTTTTGGTTGTTGAAAAACAGCTTCTAACCATTATTTGACACTTTGGTTGTTGAGAAACAGCTCCTAAAACATTATTTTACACTTTTGGTTATTGAGAAACAGCTCCTAAAACATTATTTGACACTTTTGGTTGTTGAAAAACAGCTTCTAACCATTATTTGACACTTTGGTTGTTGAGAAACAGCTCCTAAAACATTATTTTACACTTTTGGTTATTGAGAAACAGCTCCTAAAACATTATTTTACACTTTTGGTTGTTGAAAAACAGCTTCTAACCATTATTTGACACTTTGGTTGTTGAGAAACAGCTCCTAAAACATTATTTTACACTTTTGGTTGTTGAGAAACAGCTCCTAAAACATTATTTTACACTTTTGGTTATTGAGAAACAGCTCCTAAAACATTATTTGACCATTTTGGTTGTTGAAAAACAGCTTCTAACCATTATTTGACACTTTGGTTGTTGAGAAACAGCTCCTAAAACATTATTTTACACTTTTGGTTGTTGAGAAACAGCTCCTAAAACATTATTTGACACTTTTGGTTGTTGAAAAACAGCTTCTAACCATTATTTGACACTTTGGTTGTTGAGAAACAGCTCCTAAAACATTATTTTACACTTTTGGTTATTGAGAAACAGCTCCTAAAACATTATTTGACACTTTTGGTTGTTGAAAAACAGCTTCTAACCATTATTTGACACTTTGGTTGTTGAGAAACAGCTCCTAAAACATTATTTTACACTTTTGGTTATTGAGAAACAGCTCCTGAAACATTATTTGACACTTTTGGTTGTTGAAAAACAGCTTCTAACCATTATTTGACACTTTGGTTGTTGAGAAACAGCTCCTAAAACATTATTTTACACTTTTGGTTGTTGAGAAACAGCTCCTAAAACATTATTTGACACTTTTGGTTGTTGAAAAACAGCTTCTAACCATTATTTGACACTTTTGTTGTTGAGAAACAGCTCCTAAAACATTATTTTACACTTTTGGTTATTGAGAAACAGCTCCTAAAACATTATTTGACACTTTTGGTTGTTGAAAAACAGCTTCTAACCATTATTTGACACTTTGGTTGTTGAGAAACAGCTCCTAAAACATTATTTTACACTTTTGGTTGTTGAGAAACAGCTCCTAAAACATTATTTGACACTTTTGGTTGTTGAAAAACAGCTTCTAACCATTATTTGACACTTTGGTTGTTGAGAAACAGCTCCTAAAACATTATTTTACACATTTGGTTATTGAGAAACAGCTCCTAAAACATTATTTGACACTTTTGGTTATTATTATTGGTGATTATTATTATTTTGGGAGGCAAATTATTTTGGGAGGCAAATTATTTTACACTTTTGGTTATTGAGAAACAGCTCCTAAAACATTATTTGACACTTTTGGTTGTTGAAAAACAGCTTCTAACCATTATTTGACACTTTGGTTGTTGAGAAACAGCTCCTAAAACATTATTTTACACTTTTGGTTATTGAGAAACAGCTCCTAAAACATTATTTGACACTTTTGGTTGTTGAAAAACAGCTTCTAACCATTATTTGACACTTTGGTTGTTGAGAAACACCTCATAAAACATTATTTGACACTTTTGGTTGTTGAGAAACAGCTCCTAAAACATTATTTGACCATTTTGGTTGTTGAAAAACAGCTTCTAACCATTATTTGACACTTTGGTTGTTGAGAAACAGCTCCTAAAACATTATTTTACACTTTTGGTTATTGAGAAACAGCTCCTAAAACATTATTTGACACTTTTGGTTGTTGAAAAACAGCTTCTAACCATTATTTGACACTTTGGTTGTTGAGAAACAGCTCCTAAAACATTATTTTACACTTTTGGTTATTGAGAAACAGCTCCTAAAACATTATTTGACACTTTTGGTTGTTGAAAAACAGCTTCTAACCATTATTTGACACTTTGGTTGTTGAGAAACAGCTCCTAAAACATTATTTTACACTTTTTGTTATTGAGAAACAGCTCCTAAAACATTATTTGACACTTTTGGTTGTTGAAAAACAGCTTCTAACCATTATTTGACACTTTGGTTGTTGAGAAACAGCTCCTAAAACATTATTTTACACTTTTGGTTGTTGAGAAACAGCTCCTAAAACATTATTTGACACTTTTGGTTGTTGAAAAACAGCTTCTAACCATTATTTGACACTTTGGTTGTTGAGAAACAGCTCCTAAAACATTATTTTACACTTTTGGTTATTGAGAAACAGCTCCTAAAACATTATTTGACACTTTTGGTTGTTGAAAAACAGCTTCTAACCATTATTTGACACTTTGGTTGTTGAGAAACAGCTCCTAAAACATTATTTTACACTTTTGGTTGTTGAGAAACAGCTCCTAAAACATTATTTGACACTTTTGGTTGTTGAAAAACAGCTTCTAACCATTATTTGACACTTTGGTTGTTGAGAAACAGCTCCTAAAACATTATTTTACACATTTGGTTATTGAGAAACAGCTCCTAAAACATTATTTGACACTTTTGGTTATTATTATTGGTGATTATTATTATTTTGGGAGGCAAATTATTTTGGGAGGCAAATTATTTTGGCAAATTATTTTGGGAGGCAAATTATTTTGGCAAATTATTTTGGCAAATTATTTTGGCAAATTATTTAGGGAGGCAAATTATTTTGGCAAATTATTTTGGGAGGCAAATTATTTTGGCAAATTATTTTGGGAGGCAAATTATTTTGGCAAATTATTTTGGGAGGCAAATTATTTTGGCAGGCAAATTATTTTGGCAGGCAAATTATTTTGGCAGGCAAATTATTTTGGCAAATTATTTTGGGAGGCAAATTATTTTGGGAGGCAAATTATTTTGGGAGGCAAATTATTTTGGGAGGCAAATTATTTTGGCAAATTATTTTGGGAGGCAAATTATTTTGGGAGGCAAATTATTTTGGGAGACAAATTATTTTGAGAGGCAAATTATTTTGGGAGGCAAATTATTTTGGCAAATTATTTTGGGAGGCAAATTATTTTGGCAAATTATTTTGGGAGGCAAATTATTTTGGCAAATTATTTTGGGAGGTAAATTATTTTGGGAGGCAAATTATTTTGGCAAAATATTTTGGGAGGCAAATTATTTTGGGAGGCAAATTATTTTGGCAAATTATTTTGGCAAATTATTTTGGGAGGCAAATTATTTTGGGAGGCAAATTATTTTGGGAGACAAATTATTTTGGGAGGCAAATTATTTTGGCAAATTATTTTGGGAGGCAAATTATTTTGGCAAATTATTTTGGGAGGCAAATTATTTTGGCAAATTATTTTGGGAGGCAAATTATTTTGGCAAATTATTTTGGGAGGCAAATTATTTTGGGAGGCAAATTATTTTGGGAGGCAAATTATTTTGGCAGGCAAATTATTTTGGCAGGCAAATTATTTTGGGAGGCAAATTATTTTGGGAGGCAAATTATTTTGGGAGGCAAATTATTTTGGGAGGCAAATTATTTTGGCAAATTATTTTGGGAGGCAAATTATTTTGGCAAATTATTTTGGGAGGCAAATTATTTTGGCAGGCAAATTATTTTGGCAAATTATTTTGGGAGGCAAATTATTTTGGGAGGCAAATTATTTTGGCAAATTATTTTGGGAGGCAAATTATTTTGGCAAATTATTTTGGGAGGCAAATTATTTTGGCAAAATATTTTGGGAGGCAAATTATTTTGGCAAATTATTTTGGGAGGCAAATTATTTTGGCAAAATATTTTGGGAGGCAAATTATTTTGGCAAATTATTTTGGGAGGCAAATTATTTTACACTTTTGGTTATTGAGAAACAGCTCCTAAAACATTATTTGACACTTTTGGTTGTTGAAAAACAGCTTCTAACCATTATTTGACACTTTGGTTGTTGAGAAACAGCTCCTAAAACATTATTTTACACTTTTGGTTATTGAGAAACAGCTCCTAAAACATTATTTGACACTTTTGGTTGTTGAAAAACAGCTTCTAACCATTATTTGACACTTTGGTTGTTGAGAAACACCTCATAAAACATTATTTGACACTTTTGGTTGTTGAGAAACAGCTCCTAAAACATAATTTGACCATTTTGGTTGTTGAAAAACAGCTTCTAACCATTATTTGACACTTTGGTTGTTGAGAAACAGCTCCTAAAACATTATTTTACACTTTTGGTTGTTGAGAAACAGCTCCTAAAACATTATTTGACACTTTTGGTTGTTGAAAAACAGCTTCTAACCATTATTTGACACTTTGGTTGTTGAGAAACAGCTCCTAAAACATTATTTTACACTTTTGGTTATTGAGAAACAGCTCCTAAAACATTATTTGACACTTTTGGTTGTTGAAAAACAGCTTCTAACCATTATTTGACACTTTGGTTGTTGAGAAACAGCTCCTAAAACATTATTTTACACTTTTGGTTATTGAGAAACAGCTCCTAAAACATTATTTTACACTTTTGGTTGTTGAAAAACAGCTTCTAACCATTATTTGACACTTTGGTTGTTGAGAAACAGCTCCTAAAACATTATTTTACACTTTTGGTTGTTGAGAAACAGCTCCTAAAACATTATTTTACACTTTTGGTTATTGAGAAACAGCTCCTAAAACATTATTTGACCATTTTGGTTGTTGAAAAACAGCTTCTAACCATTATTTGACACTTTGGTTGTTGAGAAACAGCTCCTAAAACATTATTTTACACTTTTGGTTGTTGAGAAACAGCTCCTAAAACATTATTTGACACTTTTGGTTGTTGAAAAACAGCTTCTAACCATTATTTGACACTTTGGTTGTTGAGAAACAGCTCCTAAAACATTATTTTACACTTTTGGTTATTGAGAAACAGCTCCTAAAACATTATTTGACACTTTTGGTTGTTGAAAAACAGCTTCTAACCATTATTTGACACTTTGGTTGTTGAGAAACAGCTCCTAAAACATTATTTTACACTTTTGGTTATTGAGAAACAGCTCCTGAAACATTATTTGACACTTTTGGTTGTTGAAAAACAGCTTCTAACCATTATTTGACACTTTGGTTGTTGAGAAACAGCTCCTAAAACATTATTTTACACTTTTGGTTGTTGAGAAACAGCTCCTAAAACATTATTTGACACTTTTGGTTGTTGAAAAACAGCTTCTAACCATTATTTGACACTTTTGTTGTTGAGAAACAGCTCCTAAAACATTATTTTACACTTTTGGTTATTGAGAAACAGCTCCTAAAACATTATTTGACACTTTTGGTTGTTGAAAAACAGCTTCTAACCATTATTTGACACTTTGGTTGTTGAGAAACAGCTCCTAAAACATTATTTTACACTTTTGGTTGTTGAGAAACAGCTCCTAAAACATTATTTGACACTTTTGGTTGTTGAAAAACAGCTTCTAACCATTATTTGACACTTTGGTTGTTGAGAAACAGCTCCTAAAACATTATTTTACACATTTGGTTATTGAGAAACAGCTCCTAAAACATTATTTGACACTTTTGGTTATTATTATTGGTGATTATTATTATTTTGGGAGGCAAATTATTTTGGGAGGCAAATTATTTTGGCAAATTATTTTGGGAGGCAAATTATTTTGGCAAATTATTTTGGGAGGCAAATTATTTTGGCAAATTATTTAGGGAGGCAAATTATTTTGGCAAATTATTTTGGGAGGCAAATTATTTTGGCAAATTATTTTGGGAGGCAAATTATTTTGGCAAATTATTTTGGGAGGCAAATTATTTTGGGAGGCAAAGCAAATTATTTTGGGAGGCAAATTATTTTGGGAGGCAAATTATTTTGGCAAATTATTTTGGGAGGCAAATTATTTTGTGAGGCAAATTATTTTGGGAGGCAAATTATTTTGGGAGGCAAATTATTTTGGCAGGCAAATTATTTTGGCAGGCAAATTATTTTGGCAAATTATTTTGGGAGGCAAATTATTTTGGGAGGCAAATTATTTTGGGAGGCAAATTATTTTGGCAGGCAAATTATTTTGGCAAATTATTTTGGGAGGCAAATTATTTTGGCAAATTATTTTGGGAGGCAAATTATTTTGGGAGGCAATTTATTTTGGCAAATTATTTTGGGAGGCAAATTATTTTGGGAGGCAAATTATTTTGGCAAATTATTTTGGGAGGCAAATTATTTTGGCAAATTATTTTGGGAGGCAAATTATTTTGGGAGGCAAATTATTTTGGCAAATTATTTTGGGAGGCAAATTATTTTGGGAGGCAAATTATTTTGGGAGGCAAATTATTTTGGGAGGCAAATTATTTTGGCAAAATATTTTGGGAGGCAAATTATTTTGGCAAATTATTTTGGGAGGCAAATTATTTTACACTTTTGGTTATTGAGAAACAGCTCCTAAAACATTATTTGACACTTTTGGTTGTTGAAAAACAGCTTCTAACCATTATTTGACACTTTGGTTGTTGAGAAACAGCTCCTAAAACATTATTTTACACTTTTGGTTATTGAGAAACAGCTCCTAAAACATTATTTGACACTTTTGGTTGTTGAAAAACAGCTTCTAACCATTATTTGACACTTTGGTTGTTGAGAAACACCTCATAAAACATTATTTGACACTTTTGGTTGTTGAGAAACAGCTCCTAAAACATTATTTGACCATTTTGGTTGTTGAAAAACAGCTTCTAACCATTATTTGACACTTTGGTTGTTGAGAAACAGCTCCTAAAACATTATTTTACACTTTTGGTTATTGAGAAACAGCTCCTAAAACATTATTTGACACTTTTGGTTGTTGAAAAACAGCTTCTAACCATTATTTGACACTTTGGTTGTTGAGAAACAGCTCCTAAAACATTATTTTACACTTTTGGTTATTGAGAAACAGCTCCTAAAACATTATTTGACACTTTTGGTTGTTGAAAAACAGCTTCTAACCATTATTTGACACTTTGGTTGTTGAGAAACAGCTCCTAAAACATTATTTTACACTTTTTGTTATTGAGAAACAGCTCCTAAAACATTATTTGACACTTTTGGTTGTTGAAAAACAGCTTCTAACCATTATTTGACACTTTGGTTGTTGAGAAACAGCTCCTAAAACATTATTTTACACTTTTGGTTGTTGAGAAACAGCTCCTAAAACATTATTTGACACTTTTGGTTGTTGAAAAACAGCTTCTAACCATTATTTGACACTTTGGTTGTTGAGAAACAGCTCCTAAAACATTATTTTACACTTTTGGTTATTGAGAAACAGCTCCTAAAACATTATTTGACACTTTTGGTTGTTGAAAAACAGCTTCTAACCATTATTTGACACTTTGGTTGTTGAGAAACAGCTCCTAAAACATTATTTTACACTTTTGGTTGTTGAGAAACAGCTCCTAAAACATTATTTGACACTTTTGGTTGTTGAAAAACAGCTTCTAACCATTATTTGACACTTTGGTTGTTGAGAAACAGCTCCTAAAACATTATTTTACACATTTGGTTATTGAGAAACAGCTCCTAAAACATTATTTGACACTTTTGGTTATTATTATTGGTGATTATTATTATTTTGGGAGGCAAATTATTTTGGGAGGCAAATTATTTTGGCAAATTATTTTGGGAGGCAAATTATTTTGGCAAATTATTTTGGCAAATTATTTTGGCAAATTATTTAGGGAGGCAAATTATTTTGGCAAATTATTTTGGGAGGCAAATTATTTTGGCAAATTATTTTGGGAGGCAAATTATTTTGGCAAATTATTTTGGGAGGCAAATTATTTTGGCAGGCAAATTATTTTGGCAGGCAAATTATTTTGGCAGGCAAATTATTTTGGGAGGCAAATTATTTTGGGAGGCAAATTATTTTGGGAGGCAAATTATTTTGGGAGGCAAATTATTTTGGCAAATTATTTTGGGAGGCAAATTATTTTGGGAGGCAAATTATTTTGGGAGACAAATTATTTTGAGAGGCAAATTATTTTGGGAGGCAAATTATTTTGGCAAATTATTTTGGGAGGCAAATTATTTTGGCAAATTATTTTGGGAGGCAAATTATTTTGGCAAATTATTTTGGGAGGTAAATTATTTTGGGAGGCAAATTATTTTGGCAAAATATTTTGGGAGGCAAATTATTTTGGGAGGCAAATTATTTTGGCAAATTATTTTGGCAAATTATTTTGGGAGGCAAATTATTTTGGGAGGCAAATTATTTTGGGAGACAAATTATTTTGGGAGGCAAATTATTTTGGCAAATTATTTTGGGAGGCAAATTATTTTGGCAAATTATTTTGGGAGGCAAATTATTTTGGCAAATTATTTTGGGAGGCAAATTATTTTGGCAAATTATTTTGGGAGGCAAATTATTTTGGGAGGCAAATTATTTTGGGAGGCAAATTATTTTGGCAGGCAAATTATTTTGGCAGGCAAATTATTTTGGGAGGCAAATTATTTTGGGAGGCAAATTATTTTGGGAGGCAAATTATTTTGGGAGGCAAATTATTTTGGCAAATTATTTTGGGAGGCAAATTATTTTGGCAAATTATTTTGGGAGGCAAATTATTTTGGCAGGCAAATTATTTTGGCAAATTATTTTGGGAGGCAAATTATTTTGGGAGGCAAATTATTTTGGCAAATTATTTTGGGAGGCAAATTATTTTGGCAAATTATTTTGGGAGGCAAATTATTTTGGCAAAATATTTTGGGAGGCAAATTATTTTGGCAAATTATTTTGGGAGGCAAATTATTTTGGCAAAATATTTTGGGAGGCAAATTATTTTGGCAAATTATTTTGGGAGGCAAATTATTTTACACTTTTGGTTATTGAGAAACAGCTCCTAAAACATTATTTGACACTTTTGGTTGTTGAAAAACAGCTTCTAACCATTATTTGACACTTTGGTTGTTGAGAAACAGCTCCTAAAACATTATTTTACACTTTTGGTTATTGAGAAACAGCTCCTAAAACATTATTTGACACTTTTGGTTGTTGAAAAACAGCTTCTAACCATTATTTGACACTTTGGTTGTTGAGAAACACCTCATAAAACATTATTTGACACTTTTGGTTGTTGAGAAACAGCTCCTAAAACATAATTTGACCATTTTGGTTGTTGAAAAACAGCTTCTAACCATTATTTGACACTTTGGTTGTTGAGAAACAGCTCCTAAAACATTATTTTACACTTTTGGTTGTTGAGAAACAGCTCCTAAAACATTATTTGACACTTTTGGTTGTTGAAAAACAGCTTCTAACCATTATTTGACACTTTGGTTGTTGAGAAACAGCTCCTAAAACATTATTTTACACTTTTGGTTATTGAGAAACAGCTCCTAAAACATTATTTGACACTTTTGGTTGTTGAAAAACAGCTTCTAACCATTATTTGACACTTTGGTTGTTGAGAAACAGCTCCTAAAACATTATTTTACACTTTTGGTTATTGAGAAACAGCTCCTAAAACATTATTTTACACTTTTGGTTGTTGAAAAACAGCTTCTAACCATTATTTGACACTTTGGTTGTTGAGAAACAGCTCCTAAAACATTATTTTACACTTTTGGTTGTTGAGAAACAGCTCCTAAAACATTATTTTACACTTTTGGTTATTGAGAAACAGCTCCTAAAACATTATTTGACCATTTTGGTTGTTGAAAAACAGCTTCTAACCATTATTTGACACTTTGGTTGTTGAGAAACAGCTCCTAAAACATTATTTTACACTTTTGGTTGTTGAGAAACAGCTCCTAAAACATTATTTGACACTTTTGGTTGTTGAAAAACAGCTTCTAACCATTATTTGACACTTTGGTTGTTGAGAAACAGCTCCTAAAACATTATTTTACACTTTTGGTTATTGAGAAACAGCTCCTAAAACATTATTTGACACTTTTGGTTGTTGAAAAACAGCTTCTAACCATTATTTGACACTTTGGTTGTTGAGAAACAGCTCCTAAAACATTATTTTACACTTTTGGTTATTGAGAAACAGCTCCTGAAACATTATTTGACACTTTTGGTTGTTGAAAAACAGCTTCTAACCATTATTTGACACTTTGGTTGTTGAGAAACAGCTCCTAAAACATTATTTTACACTTTTGGTTGTTGAGAAACAGCTCCTAAAACATTATTTGACACTTTTGGTTGTTGAAAAACAGCTTCTAACCATTATTTGACACTTTTGTTGTTGAGAAACAGCTCCTAAAACATTATTTTACACTTTTGGTTATTGAGAAACAGCTCCTAAAACATTATTTGACACTTTTGGTTGTTGAAAAACAGCTTCTAACCATTATTTGACACTTTGGTTGTTGAGAAACAGCTCCTAAAACATTATTTTACACTTTTGGTTGTTGAGAAACAGCTCCTAAAACATTATTTGACACTTTTGGTTGTTGAAAAACAGCTTCTAACCATTATTTGACACTTTGGTTGTTGAGAAACAGCTCCTAAAACATTATTTTACACATTTGGTTATTGAGAAACAGCTCCTAAAACATTATTTGACACTTTTGGTTATTATTATTGGTGATTATTATTATTTTGGGAGGCAAATTATTTTGGGAGGCAAATTATTTTGGCAAATTATTTTGGGAGGCAAATTATTTTGGCAAATTATTTTGGGAGGCAAATTATTTTGGCAAATTATTTAGGGAGGCAAATTATTTTGGCAAATTATTTTGGGAGGCAAATTATTTTGGCAAATTATTTTGGGAGGCAAATTATTTTGGCAAATTATTTTGGGAGGCAAATTATTTTGGGAGGCAAAGCAAATTATTTTGGGAGGCAAATTATTTTGGGAGGCAAATTATTTTGGCAAATTATTTTGGGAGGCAAATTATTTTGTGAGGCAAATTATTTTGGGAGGCAAATTATTTTGGGAGGCAAATTATTTTGGCAGGCAAATTATTTTGGCAGGCAAATTATTTTGGCAAATTATTTTGGGAGGCAAATTATTTTGGGAGGCAAATTATTTTGGGAGGCAAATTATTTTGGCAGGCAAATTATTTTGGCAAATTATTTTGGGAGGCAAATTATTTTGGCAAATTATTTTGGGAGGCAAATTATTTTGGGAGGCAATTTATTTTGGCAAATTATTTTGGGAGGCAAATTATTTTGGGAGGCAAATTATTTTGGCAAATTATTTTGGGAGGCAAATTATTTTGGCAAATTATTTTGGGAGGCAAATTATTTTGGGAGGCAAATTATTTTGGCAAATTATTTTGGGAGGCAAATTATTTTGGGAGGCAAATTATTTTGGGAGGCAAATTATTTTGGGAGGCAAATTATTTTGGCAAAATATTTTGGGAGGCAAATTATTTTGGCAAATTATTTTGGGAGGCAAATTATTTTACACTTTTGGTTATTGAGAAACAGCTCCTAAAACATTATTTGACACTTTTGGTTGTTGAAAAACAGCTTCTAACCATTATTTGACACTTTGGTTGTTGAGAAACAGCTCCTAAAACATTATTTTACACTTTTGGTTATTGAGAAACAGCTCCTAAAACATTATTTGACACTTTTGGTTGTTGAAAAACAGCTTCTAACCATTATTTGACACTTTGGTTGTTGAGAAACACCTCATAAAACATTATTTGACACTTTTGGTTGTTGAGAAACAGCTCCTAAAACATTATTTGACCATTTTGGTTGTTGAAAAACAGCTTCTAACCATTATTTGACACTTTGGTTGTTGAGAAACAGCTCCTAAAACATTATTTTACACTTTTGGTTATTGAGAAACAGCTCCTAAAACATTATTTGACACTTTTGGTTGTTGAAAAACAGCTTCTAACCATTATTTGACACTTTGGTTGTTGAGAAACAGCTCCTAAAACATTATTTTACACTTTTGGTTATTGAGAAACAGCTCCTAAAACATTATTTGACACTTTTGGTTGTTGAAAAACAGCTTCTAACCATTATTTGACACTTTGGTTGTTGAGAAACAGCTCCTAAAACATTATTTTACACTTTTTGTTATTGAGAAACAGCTCCTAAAACATTATTTGACACTTTTGGTTGTTGAAAAACAGCTTCTAACCATTATTTGACACTTTGGTTGTTGAGAAACAGCTCCTAAAACATTATTTTACACTTTTGGTTGTTGAGAAACAGCTCCTAAAACATTATTTGACACTTTTGGTTGTTGAAAAACAGCTTCTAACCATTATTTGACACTTTGGTTGTTGAGAAACAGCTCCTAAAACATTATTTTACACTTTTGGTTATTGAGAAACAGCTCCTAAAACATTATTTGACACTTTTGGTTGTTGAAAAACAGCTTCTAACCATTATTTGACACTTTGGTTGTTGAGAAACACCTCATAAAACATTATTTGACACTTTTGGTTGTTGAGAAACAGCTCCTAAAACATAATTTGACCATTTTGGTTGTTGAAAAACAGCTTCTAACCATTATTTGACACTTTGGTTGTTGAGAAACAGCTCCTAAAACATTATTTTACACTTTTGGTTGTTGAGAAACAGCTCCTAAAACATTATTTGACACTTTTGGTTGTTGAAAAACAGCTTCTAACCATTATTTGACACTTTGGTTGTTGAGAAACAGCTCCTAAAACATTATTTTACACTTTTGGTTATTGAGAAACAGCTCCTAAAACATTATTTGACACTTTTGGTTGTTGAAAAACAGCTTCTAACCATTATTTGACACTTTGGTTGTTGAGAAACAGCTCCTAAAACATTATTTTACACTTTTGGTTATTGAGAAACAGCTCCTAAAACATTATTTTACACTTTTGGTTGTTGAAAAACAGCTTCTAACCATTATTTGACACTTTGGTTGTTGAGAAACAGCTCCTAAAACATTATTTTACACTTTTGGTTGTTGAGAAACAGCTCCTAAAACATTATTTTACACTTTTGGTTATTGAGAAACAGCTCCTAAAACATTATTTGACCATTTTGGTTGTTGAAAAACAGCTTCTAACCATTATTTGACACTTTGGTTGTTGAGAAACAGCTCCTAAAACATTATTTTACACTTTTGGTTGTTGAGAAACAGCTCCTAAAACATTATTTGACACTTTTGGTTGTTGAAAAACAGCTTCTAACCATTATTTGACACTTTGGTTGTTGAGAAACAGCTCCTAAAACATTATTTTACACTTTTGGTTATTGAGAAACAGCTCCTAAAACATTATTTGACACTTTTGGTTGTTGAAAAACAGCTTCTAACCATTATTTGACACTTTGGTTGTTGAGAAACAGCTCCTAAAACATTATTTTACACTTTTGGTTATTGAGAAACAGCTCCTGAAACATTATTTGACACTTTTGGTTGTTGAAAAACAGCTTCTAACCATTATTTGACACTTTGGTTGTTGAGAAACAGCTCCTAAAACATTATTTTACACTTTTGGTTGTTGAGAAACAGCTCCTAAAACATTATTTGACACTTTTGGTTGTTGAAAAACAGCTTCTAACCATTATTTGACACTTTTGTTGTTGAGAAACAGCTCCTAAAACATTATTTTACACTTTTGGTTATTGAGAAACAGCTCCTAAAACATTATTTGACACTTTTGGTTGTTGAAAAACAGCTTCTAACCATTATTTGACACTTTGGTTGTTGAGAAACAGCTCCTAAAACATTATTTTACACTTTTGGTTGTTGAGAAACAGCTCCTAAAACATTATTTGACACTTTTGGTTGTTGAAAAACAGCTTCTAACCATTATTTGACACTTTGGTTGTTGAGAAACAGCTCCTAAAACATTATTTTACACATTTGGTTATTGAGAAACAGCTCCTAAAACATTATTTGACACTTTTGGTTATTATTATTGGTGATTATTATTATTTTGGGAGGCAAATTATTTTGGGAGGCAAATTATTTTGGCAAATTATTTTGGGAGGCAAATTATTTTGGCAAATTATTTTGGGAGGCAAATTATTTTGGCAAATTATTTAGGGAGGCAAATTATTTTGGCAAATTATTTTGGGAGGCAAATTATTTTGGCAAATTATTTTGGGAGGCAAATTATTTTGGCAAATTATTTTGGGAGGCAAATTATTTTGGGAGGCAAAGCAAATTATTTTGGGAGGCAAATTATTTTGGGAGGCAAATTATTTTGGCAAATTATTTTGGGAGGCAAATTATTTTGTGAGGCAAATTATTTTGGGAGGCAAATTATTTTGGGAGGCAAATTATTTTGGCAGGCAAATTATTTTGGCAGGCAAATTATTTTGGCAAATTATTTTGGGAGGCAAATTATTTTGGGAGGCAAATTATTTTGGGAGGCAAATTATTTTGGCAGGCAAATTATTTTGGCAAATTATTTTGGGAGGCAAATTATTTTGGCAAATTATTTTGGGAGGCAAATTATTTTGGGAGGCAATTTATTTTGGCAAATTATTTTGGGAGGCAAATTATTTTGGGAGGCAAATTATTTTGGCAAATTATTTTGGGAGGCAAATTATTTTGGCAAATTATTTTGGGAGGCAAATTATTTTGGGAGGCAAATTATTTTGGCAAATTATTTTGGGAGGCAAATTATTTTGGGAGGCAAATTATTTTTGGAGGCAAATTATTTTGGCAAAATATTTTGGGAGGCAAATTATTTTGGCAAATTATTTTGGGAGGCAAATTATTTTACACTTTTGGTTATTGAGAAACAGCTCCTAAAACATTATTTGACACTTTTGGTTGTTGAAAAACAGCTTCTAACCATTATTTGACACTTTGGTTGTTGAGAAACAGCTCCTAAAACATTATTTTACACTTTTGGTTATTGAGAAACAGCTCCTAAAACATTATTTGACACTTTTGGTTGTTGAAAAACAGCTTCTAACCATTATTTGACACTTTGGTTGTTGAGAAACACCTCATAAAACATTATTTGACACTTTTGGTTGTTGAGAAACAGCTCCTAAAACATTATTTGACCATTTTGGTTGTTGAAAAACAGCTTCTAACCATTATTTGACACTTTGGTTGTTGAGAAACAGCTCCTAAAACATTATTTTACACTTTTGGTTATTGAGAAACAGCTCCTAAAACATTATTTGACACTTTTGGTTGTTGAAAAACAGCTTCTAACCATTATTTGACACTTTGGTTGTTGAGAAACAGCTCCTAAAACATTATTTTACACTTTTGGTTATTGAGAAACAGCTCCTAAAACATTATTTGACACTTTTGGTTGTTGAAAAACAGCTTCTAACCATTATTTGACACTTTGGTTGTTGAGAAACAGCTCCTAAAACATTATTTTACACTTTTTGTTATTGAGAAACAGCTCCTAAAACATTATTTGACACTTTTGGTTGTTGAAAAACAGCTTCTAACCATTATTTGACACTTTGGTTGTTGAGAAACAGCTCCTAAAACATTATTTTACACTTTTGGTTGTTGAGAAACAGCTCCTAAAACATTATTTGACACTTTTGGTTGTTGAAAAACAGCTTCTAACCATTATTTGACACTTTGGTTGTTGAGAAACAGCTCCTAAAACATTATTTTACACTTTTGGTTATTGAGAAACAGCTCCTAAAACATTATTTGACACTTTTGGTTGTTGAAAAACAGCTTCTAACCATTATTTGACACTTTGGTTGTTGAGAAACAGCTCCTAAAACATTATTTTACACTTTTGGTTATTGAGAAACAGCTCCTAAAACATTATTTGACACTTTTGGTTGTTGAAAAACAGCTTCTAACCATTATTTGACACTTTGGTTGTTGAGAAACAGCTCCTAAAACATTATTTTACACTTTTGGTTGTTGAGAAACAGCTCCTAAAACATTATTTGACACTTTTGGTTGTTGAAAAACAGCTTCTAACCATTATTTGACACTTTGGTTGTTGAGAAACAGCTCCTAAAACATTATTTTACACTTTTGGTTATTGAGAAACAGCTCCTAAAACATTATTTGACACTTTTGGTTGTTGAAAAACAGCTTCTAACCATTATTTGACACTTTGGTTGTTGAGAAACAGCTCCTAAAACATTATTTTACACTTTTGGTTATTGAGAAACAGCTCCTAAAACATTATTTGACACTTTTGGTTGTTGAAAAACAGCTTCTAACCATTATTTGACACTTTGGTTGTTGAGAAACAGCTCCTAAAACATTATTTTACACTTTTGGTTGTTGAGAAACAGCTCCTAAAACATTATTTGACACTTTTGGTTGTTGAAAAACAGCTTCTAACCATTATTTGACACTTTTGTTGTTGAGAAACAGCTCCTAAAACATTATTTTACACTTTTGGTTGTTGAGAAACAGCTCCTAAAACATTATTTGACACTTTTGGTTGTTGAAAAACAGCTTCTAACCATTATTTGACACTTTGGTTGTTGAGAAACAGCTCCTAAAACATTATTTTACACATTTGGTTATTGAGAAACAGCTCCTAAAACATTATTTGACACTTTTGGTTATTATTATTGGTGATTATTATTATTTTGGGAGGCAAATTATTTTGGGAGGCAAATTATTTTGGCAAATTATTTAGGGAGGCAAATTATTTTGGCAAATTATTTTGGGAGGCAAATTATTTTGGCAAATTATTTTGGGAGGCAAATTATTTTGGCAAATTATTTTGGGAGGCAAATTATTTTGGGAGGCAAATTATTTTGGCAAATTATTTTGGGAGGCAAATTATTTTGGCAAATTATTTTGGCAGGCAAATTATTTTGGCAGGCAAATTATTTTGGGAGGCAAATTATTTTGGGAGGCAAATTATTTTGGGAGGCAAATTATTTTGGGAGGCAAATTATTTTGGGAGGCAAATTATTTTGGCAAATTATTTTGGGAGGCAAATTATTTTGGCAAATTATTTTGGGAGGCAAATTATTTTGGCAGGCAAATTATTTTGGCAAATTATTTTGGGAGGCAAATTATTTTGGGAGGCAAATTATTTTGGGAGGCAAATTATTTTGGGAGACAAATTATTTTGAGAGGCAAATTATTTTGGCAAATTATTTTGGGAGGCAAATTATTTTGGGAGGCAAATTATTTTGGCAAATTATTTTGGGAGGCAAATTATTTTGGCAAATTATTTTGGGAGGCAAATTATTTTGGGAGGCAAATTATTTTGGCAAAATATTTTGGGAGGCAAATTATTTTGGGAGGCAAATTATTTTGGGAGGCAAATTATTTTGGCAAATTATTTTGGGAGGCAAATTATTTTGGGAGGCAAATTATTTTGGGAGACAAATTATTTTGGGAGGCAAATTATTTTGGCAAATTATTTTGGGAGGCAAATTATTTTGGCAAATTATTTTGGGAGGCAAATTATTTTGGCAAATTATTTTGGGAGGCAAATTATTTTGGGAGGCAAATTATTTTGGGAGGCAAATTATTTTGGCAGGCAAATTATTTTGGCAGGCAAATTATTTTGGGAGGCAAATTATTTTGGGAGGCAAATTATTTTGGGAGGCAAATTATTTTGGGAGGCAAATTATTTTGGCAGGCAAATTATTTTGGGAGGCAAATTATTTTGGCAAATTATTTTGGGAGGCAAATTATTTTGGCAAATTATTTTGGGAGGCAAATTATTTTGGCAGGCAAATTATTTTGGCAAATTATTTTGGGAGGCAAATTATTTTGGGAGGCAAATTATTTTGGGAGGCAAATTATTTTGGCAAATTATTTTGGGAGGCAAAATATTTTGGGAGGCAAATTACTTTGGGAGACAAATTATTTTGGGAGGCAAATTATTTTGGGAGGCAAATTATTTTGGCAAATTATTTTGGGAGGCAAATTATTTTGGCAAATTATTTTGGGAGGCAAATTATTTTGGCAAATTATTTTGGGAGGCAAATTATTTTGGGAGGCAAATTATTTTGGGAGGCAAATTATTTTGGCAGGCAAATTATTTTGGCAGGCAAATTATTTTGGGAGGCAAATTATTTTGGGAGGCAAATTATTTTGGGAGGCAAATTATTTTGGGAGGCAAATTATTTTGGCAAATTATTTTGGGAGGCAAATTATTTTGGGAGGCAAATTATTTTGGGAGACAAATTATTTTGGGAGGCAAATAATTTTGGGAGGCAAATTATTTTGGGAGACAAATTATTTTGGGAGGCAAATTATTTTGGCAAATTATTTTGGGAGGCAAATTATTTTGGCAAAATATTTTGGGAGGCAAATTATTTTGGCAAATTATTTTGGGAGGCAAATTATTTTGGCAAATTATTTTGGCAAACTATTTTGGGAGGCAAATTATTTTGGGAGGCAAATTATTTTGGCAAATTATTTTGGGAGGCAAATTATTTTGGGAGGCAAATTATTTTGGCAAATTATTTTGGGAGGCAAATTATTTTGGCAAATTATTTTGGCAAATTATTTTGGGAGGCAAATTATTTTGGGAGGCAAATTATTTTGGGAGGCAAATTATTTTGGGAGGCAATTTATTTTGGCAAATTATTTTGGGAGGCAAATTATTTTGGGAGGCAAATTATTTTGGCAAATTATTTTGGGAGGCAAATTATTTTGGCAAATTATTTTGGGAGGCAAATTATTTTGGGAGGCAAATTATTTTGGCAAATTATTTTGGGAGGCAAATTATTTTGGGAGGCAAATTATTTTGGGAGGCAAATTATTTTGGCAAAATATTTTGGGAGGCAAATTATTTTGGCAAATTATTTTGGGAGGCAAATTATTTTACACTTTTGGTTATTGAGAAACAGCTCCTAAAACATTATTTGACACTTTTGGTTGTTGAAAAACAGCTTCTAACCATTATTTGACACTTTGGTTGTTGAGAAACAGCTCCTAAAACATTATTTTACACTTTTGGTTATTGAGAAACAGCTCCTAAAACATTATTTGACACTTTTGGTTGTTGAAAAACAGCTTCTAACCATTATTTGACACTTTGGTTGTTGAGAAACACCTCATAAAACATTATTTGACACTTTTGGTTGTTGAGAAACAGCTCCTAAAACATAATTTGACCATTTTGGTTGTTGAAAAACAGCTTCTAACCATTATTTGACACTTTGGTTGTTGAGAAACAGCTCCTAAAACATTATTTTACACTTTTGGTTGTTGAGAAACAGCTCCTAAAACATTATTTGACACTTTTGGTTGTTGAAAAACAGCTTCTAACCATTATTTGACACTTTGGTTGTTGAGAAACAGCTCCTAAAACATTATTTTACACTTTTGGTTATTGAGAAACAGCTCCTAAAACATTATTTGACACTTTTGGTTGTTGAAAAACAGCTTCTAACCATTATTTGACACTTTGGTTGTTGAGAAACAGCTCCTAAAACATTATTTTACACTTTTGGTTATTGAGAAACAGCTCCTAAAACATTATTTGACACTTTTGGTTGTTGAAAAACAGCTTCTAACCATTATTTGACACTTTGGTTGTTGAGAAACAGCTCCTAAAACATTATTTTACACTTTTGGTTGTTGAGAAACAGCTCCTAAAACATTATTTTACACTTTTGGTTATTGAGAAACAGCTCCTAAAACATTATTTGACCATTTTGGTTGTTGAAAAACAGCTTCTAACCATTATTTGACACTTTGGTTGTTGAGAAACAGCTCCTAAAACATTATTTTACACTTTTGGTTGTTGAGAAACAGCTCCTAAAACATTATTTGACACTTTTGGTTGTTGAAAAACAGCTTCTAACCATTATTTGACACTTTGGTTGTTGAGAAACAGCTCCTAAAACATTATTTTACACTTTTGGTTATTGAGAAACAGCTCCTAAAACATTATTTGACACTTTTGGTTGTTGAAAAACAGCTTCTAACCATTATTTGACACTTTGGTTGTTGAGAAACAGCTCCTAAAACATTATTTTACACTTTTGGTTATTGAGAAACAGCTCCTAAAACATTATTTGACACTTTTGGTTGTTGAAAAACAGCTTCTAACCATTATTTGACACTTTGGTTGTTGAGAAACAGCTCCTAAAACAATATTTTACACTTTTGGTTGTTGAGAAACAGCTCCTAAAACATTATTTGACACTTTTGGTTGTTGAAAAACAGCTTCTAACCATTATTTGACACTTTTGTTGTTGAGAAACAGCTCCTAAAACATTATTTTACACTTTTGGTTATTGAGAAACAGCTCCTAAAACATTATTTGACACTTTTGGTTGTTGAAAAACAGCTTCTAACCATTATTTGACACTTTGGTTGTTGAGAAACAGCTCCTAAAACATTATTTTACACTTTTGGTTGTTGAGAAACAGCTCCTAAAACATTATTTGACACTTTTGGTTGTTGAAAAACAGCTTCTAACCATTATTTGACACTTTGGTTGTTGAGAAACAGCTCCTAAAACATTATTTTACACATTTGGTTATTGAGAAACAGCTCCTAAAACATTATTTGACACTTTTGGTTATTATTATTGGTGATTATTATTATTTTGGGAGGCAAATTATTTTGGGAGGCAAATTATTTTGGCAAATTATTTTGGGAGGCAAATTATTTTGGCAAATTATTTTGGGAGGCAAATTATTTTGGCAAATTATTTTGGGAGGCAAATTATTTTGGCAAATTATTTTGGGAGGCAAATTATTTTGGGAGGCAAATTATTTTGGGAGGCAAATTATTTTGGGAGGCAAATTATTTTGGCAAATTATTTTGGGAGGCAAATTATTTTGTGAGGCAAATTATTTTGGGAGGCAAATTATTTTGGGAGGCAAATTATTTTGGCAAATTATTTTGGGAGGCAAATTATTTTGGGAGGCAAATTATTTTGGGAGGCAAATTATTTTGGCAGGCAAATTATTTTGGGAGGCAAATTATTTTGGGAGGCAAATTATTTTGGGAGGCAAATTATTTTGGCAGGCAAATTATTTTGGGAGGCAAATTATTTTGGCAAATTATTTTGGGAGGCAAATTATTTTGGCAAATTATTTTGGGAGGCAAATTATTTTGGCAGGCAAATTATTTTGGCAAATTATTTTGGGAGGCAAATTATTTTGGGAGGCAAATTATTTTGGGAGGCAAATTATTTTGGCAAATTATTTTGGGAGGCAAATTATTTTGGGAGGCAAATTATTTTGGGAGACAAATTATTTTGGGAGGCAAATTATTTTGGGAGGCAAATTATTTTGGCAAATTATTTTGGGAGGCAAATTATTTTGGCAAATTATTTTGGGAGGCAAATTATTTTGGCAAAATATTTTGGGAGGCAAATTATTTTGGCAAATTATTTTGGGAGGCAAATTATTTTGGCAAATTATTTTGGGAGGCAAATTATTTTGGGAGGCAAATTATTTTGGGAGGCAAATTATTTTGGCAAATTATTTTGGGAGGCAAATTATTTTTTGGAGGCAAATTATTTTGGCAAATTATTTTGGGAGGCAAATTATTTTGGCAAATTATTTTGGGAGGCAAATTATTTTGGGAGGCAAATTATTTTGGGAGGCAATTTATTTTGGCAAATTATTTTGGGAGGCAAATTATTTTGGGAGGCAAATTATTTTGGCAAATTATTTTGGGAGGCAAATTATTTTGGGAGGCAAATTATTTTGGCAAATTATTTTGGGAGGCAAATTATTTTGGGAGGCAAATTATTTTAGGAGGCAAAATATTTTGGGAGGCAAATTATTTTGGCAAATTATTTTGGGAGGCAAATTATTTTACACTTTTGGTTATTGAGAAACAGCTCCTAAAACATTATTTGACACTTTTGGTTGTTGAAAAACAGCTTCTAACCATTATTTGACACTTTGGTTGTTGAGAAACAGCTCCTAAAACATTATTTTACACTTTTGGTTATTGAGAAACAGCTCCTAAAACATTATTTGACACTTTTGGTTGTTGAAAAACAGCTTCTAACCATTATTTGACACTTTGGTTGTTGAGAAACACCTCATAAAACATTATTTGACACTTTTGGTTGTTGAGAAACAGCTCCTAAAACATAATTTGACCATTTTGGTTGTTGAAAAACAGCTTCTAACCATTATTTGACACTTTGGTTGTTGAGAAACAGCTCCTAAAACATTATTTTACACTTTTGGTTGTTGAGAAACAGCTCCTAAAACATTATTTGACACTTTTGGTTGTTGAAAAACAGCTTCTAACCATTATTTGACACTTTGGTTGTTGAGAAACAGCTCCTAAAACATTATTTTACACTTTTGGTTATTGAGAAACAGCTCCTAAAACATTATTTGACACTTTTGGTTGTTGAAAAACAGCTTCTAACCATTATTTGACACTTTGGTTGTTGAGAAACAGCTCCTAAAACATTATTTTACACTTTTGGTTATTGAGAAACAGCTCCTAAAACATTATTTGACACTTTTGGTTGTTGAAAAACAGCTTCTAACCATTATTTGACACTTTGGTTGTTGAGAAACAGCTCCTAAAACATTATTTTACACTTTTGGTTGTTGAGAAACAGCTCCTAAAACATTATTTTACACTTTTGGTTATTGAGAAACAGCTCCTAAAACATTATTTGACCATTTTGGTTGTTGAAAAACAGCTTCTAACCATTATTTGACACTTTGGTTGTTGAGAAACAGCTCCTAAAACATTATTTTACACTTTTGGTTGTTGAGAAACAGCTCCTAAAACATTATTTGACACTTTTGGTTGTTGAAAAACAGCTTCTAACCATTATTTGACACTTTGGTTGTTGAGAAACAGCTCCTAAAACATTATTTTACACTTTTGGTTATTGAGAAACAGCTCCTAAAACATTATTTGACACTTTTGGTTGTTGAAAAACAGCTTCTAACCATTATTTGACACTTTGGTTGTTGAGAAACAGCTCCTAAAACATTATTTTACACTTTTGGTTGTTGAGAAACAGCTCCTAAAACATTATTTGACACTTTTGGTTGTTGAAAAACAGCTTCTAACCATTATTTGACACTTTGGTTGTTGAGAAACAGCTCCTAAAACATTATTTTACACATTTGGTTATTGAGAAACAGCTCCTAAAACATTATTTGACACTTTTGGTTATTATTATTGGTGATTATTATTATTTTGGGAGGCAAATTATTTTGGGAGGCAAATTATTTTGGCAAATTATTTTGGGAGGCAAATTATTTTGGCAAATTATTTTGGGAGGCAAATTATTTTGGCAAATTATTTTGGGAGGCAAATTATTTTGGCAAATTATTTTGGGAGGCAAATTATTTTGGGAGGCAAATTATTTTGGGAGGCAAATTATTTTGGGAGGCAAATTATTTTGGCAAATTATTTTGGGAGGCAAATTATTTTGTGAGGCAAATTATTTTGGGAGGCAAATTATTTTGGGAGGCAAATTATTTTGGGAGGCAAATTATTTTGGGAGGCAAATTATTTTGGGAGGCAAATTATTTTGGGAGGCAAATTATTTTGGCAGGCAAATTATTTTGGGAGGCAAATTATTTTGGGAGGCAAATTATTTTGGGAGGCAAATTATTTTGGCAGGCAAATTATTTTGGGAGGCAAATTATTTTGGCAAATTATTTTGGGAGGCAAATTATTTTGGCAAATTATTTTGGGAGGCAAATTATTTTGGCAGGCAAATTATTTTGGCAAATTATTTTGGGAGGCAAATTATTTTGGGAGGCAAATTATTTTGGGAGGCAAATTATTTTGGCAAATTATTTTGGGAGGCAAATTATTTTGGGAGGCAAATTATTTTGGGAGACAAATTATTTTGGGAGGCAAATTATTTTGGGAGGCAAATTATTTTGGCAAATTATTTTGGGAGGCAAATTATTTTGGCAAATTATTTTGGGAGGCAAATTATTTTGGCAAAATATTTTGGGAGGCAAATTATTTTGGCAAATTATTTTGGGAGGCAAATTATTTTGGCAAATTATTTTGGGAGGCAAATTATTTTGGGAGGCAAATTATTTTGGGAGGCAAATTATTTTGGCAAATTATTTTGGGAGGCAAATTATTTTTTGGAGGCAAATTATTTTGGCAAATTATTTTGGGAGGCAAATTATTTTGGCAAATTATTTTGGCAAATTATTTTGGGAGGCAAATTATTTTGGGAGGCAAATTATTTTGGGAGGCAATTTATTTTGGCAAATTATTTTGGGAGGCAAATTATTTTGGGAGGCAAATTATTTTGGCAAATTATTTTGGGAGGCAAATTATTTTGGGAGGCAAATTATTTTGGCAAATTATTTTGGGAGGCAAATTATTTTGGGAGGCAAATTATTTTAGGAGGCAAAATATTTTGGGAGGCAAATTATTTTGGCAAATTATTTTGGGAGGCAAATTATTTTACACTTTTGGTTATTGAGAAACAGCTCCTAAAACATTATTTGACACTTTTGGTTGTTGAAAAACAGCTTCTAACCATTATTTGACACTTTGGTTGTTGAGAAACAGCTCCTAAAACATTATT
This sequence comes from Protomyctophum bolini, assembly GCF_963924005.1. Classification (NCBI taxonomy): domain Eukaryota; kingdom Metazoa; phylum Chordata; class Actinopteri; order Myctophiformes; family Myctophidae; genus Protomyctophum; species Protomyctophum bolini. The sequence goes on along the minus strand of NC_137881.1, from coordinate 2,899,985 downwards.
TTACACTTTTGGTTATTGAGAAACAGCTCCTAAAACATTATTTGACACTTTTGGTTGTTGAAAAACAGCTTCTAACCATTATTTGACACTTTGGTTGTTGAGAAACACCTCATAAAACATTATTTGACACTTTTGGTTGTTGAGAAACAGCTCCTAAAACATAATTTGACCATTTTGGTTGTTGAAAAACAGCTTCTAACCATTATTTGACACTTTGGTTGTTGAGAAACAGCTCCTAAAACATTATTTTACACTTTTGGTTGTTGAGAAACAGCTCCTAAAACATTATTTGACACTTTTGGTTGTTGAAAAACAGCTTCTAACCATTATTTGACACTTTGGTTGTTGAGAAACAGCTCCTAAAACATTATTTTACACTTTTGGTTATTGAGAAACAGCTCCTAAAACATTATTTGACACTTTTGGTTGTTGAAAAACAGCTTCTAACCATTATTTGACACTTTGGTTGTTGAGAAACAGCTCCTAAAACATTATTTTACACTTTTGGTTATTGAGAAACAGCTCCTAAAACATTATTTGACACTTTTGGTTGTTGAAAAACAGCTTCTAACCATTATTTGACACTTTGGTTGTTGAGAAACAGCTCCTAAAACATTATTTTACACTTTTGGTTGTTGAGAAACAGCTCCTAAAACATTATTTTACACTTTTGGTTATTGAGAAACAGCTCCTAAAACATTATTTGACCATTTTGGTTGTTGAAAAACAGCTTCTAACCATTATTTGACACTTTGGTTGTTGAGAAACAGCTCCTAAAACATTATTTTACACTTTTGGTTGTTGAGAAACAGCTCCTAAAACATTATTTGACACTTTTGGTTGTTGAAAAACAGCTTCTAACCATTATTTGACACTTTGGTTGTTGAGAAACAGCTCCTAAAACATTATTTTACACTTTTGGTTATTGAGAAACAGCTCCTAAAACATTATTTGACACTTTTGGTTGTTGAAAAACAGCTTCTAACCATTATTTGACACTTTGGTTGTTGAGAAACAGCTCCTAAAACATTATTTTACACTTTTGGTTATTGAGAAACAGCTCCTAAAACATTATTTGACACTTTTGGTTGTTGAAAAACAGCTTCTAACCATTATTTGACACTTTGGTTGTTGAGAAACAGCTCCTAAAACATTATTTTACACTTTTGGTTGTTGAGAAACAGCTCCTAAAACATTATTTGACACTTTTGGTTGTTGAAAAACAGCTTCTAACCATTATTTGACACTTTTGTTGTTGAGAAACAGCTCCTAAAACATTATTTTACACTTTTGGTTATTGAGAAACAGCTCCTAAAACATTATTTGACACTTTTGGTTGTTGAAAAACAGCTTCTAACCATTATTTGACACTTTGGTTGTTGAGAAACAGCTCCTAAAACATTATTTTACACTTTTGGTTGTTGAGAAACAGCTCCTAAAACATTATTTGACACTTTTGGTTGTTGAAAAACAGCTTCTAACCATTATTTGACACTTTGGTTGTTGAGAAACAGCTCCTAAAACATTATTTTACACATTTGGTTATTGAGAAACAGCTCCTAAAACATTATTTGACACTTTTGGTTATTATTATTGGTGATTATTATTATTTTGGGAGGCAAATTATTTTGGGAGGCAAATTATTTTGGCAAATTATTTTGGGAGGCAAATTATTTTGGCAAATTATTTTGGCAAATTATTTTGGGAGGCAAATTATTTTGGAAAATTATTTTGGGAGGCAAATTATTTTGGGAGGCAAATTATTTTGGGAGGCAAATTATTTTGGGAGGCAAATTATTTTGGGAGGCAAATTATTTTGGGAGGCAAATTATTTTGGGAGGCAAATTATTTTGGCAAATTATTTTGGGAGGCAAATTATTTTGGGAGGCAAATTATTTTGGCAGGCAAATTATTTTGGCAGGCAAATTATTTTGGCAGGCAAATTATTTTGGCAAATTATTTTGGGAGGCAAATTATTTTGGGAGGCAAATTATTTTGGGAGGCAAATTATTTTGGGAGGCAAATTATTTTGGCAAATTATTTTGGGAGGCAAATTATTTTGGCAAATTATTTTGGGAGGCAAATTATTTTGGGAGGCAAATTATTTTGGCAAATTATTTTGGGAGGCAAATTATTTTGGGAGGCAAATTATTTTGGGAGGCAAAATATTTTGGGAGGCAAATTATTTTGGCAAATTATTTTGGGAGGCAAATTATTTTACACTTTTGGTTATTGAGAAACAGCTCCTAAAACATTATTTGACACTTTTGGTTGTTGAAAAACAGCTTCTAACCATTATTTGACACTTTGGTTGTTGAGAAACAGCTCCTAAAACATTATTTTACACTTTTGGTTATTGAGAAACAGCTCCTAAAACATTATTTGACACTTTTGGTTGTTGAAAAACAGCTTCTAACCATTATTTGACACTTTGGTTGTTGAGAAACACCTCATAAAACATTATTTGACACTTTTGGTTGTTGAGAAACAGCTCCTAAAACATTATTTGACCATTTTGGTTGTTGAAAAACAGCTTCTAACCATTATTTGACACTTTGGTTGTTGAGAAACAGCTCCTAAAACATTATTTTACACTTTTGGTTGTTGAGAAACAGCTCCTAAAACATTATTTGACACTTTTGGTTGTTGAAAAACAGCTTCTAACCATTATTTGACACTTTGGTTGTTGAGAAACAGCTCCTAAAACATTATTTTACACTTTTGGTTATTGAGAAACAGCTCCTAAAACATTATTTGACACTTTTGGTTGTTGAAAAACAGCTTCTAACCATTATTTGACACTTTGGTTGTTGAGAAACAGCTCCTAAAACATTATTTTACACTTTTGGTTGTTGAAAAACAGCTTCTAACCATTATTTGACACTTTGGTTGTTGAGAAACAGCTCCTAAAACATTATTTTACACTTTTGGTTGTTGAGAAACAGCTCCTAAAACATTATTTTACACTTTTGGTTATTGAGAAACAGCTCCTAAAACATTATTTGACCATTTTGGTTGTTGAAAAACAGCTTCTAACCATTATTTGACACTTTGGTTGTTGAGAAACAGCTCCTAAAACATTATTTGACACTTTTGGTTGTTGAAAAACAGCTTCTAACCATTATTTGACACTTTGGTTGTTGAGAAACAGCTCCTAAAACATTATTTTACACTTTTGGTTATTGAGAAACAGCTCCTAAAACATTATTTGACACTTTTGGTTGTTGAAAAACAGCTTCTAACCATTATTTGACACTTTGGTTGTTGAGAAACAGCTCCTAAAACATTATTTTACACTTTTGGTTATTGAGAAACAGCTCCTAAAACATTATTTGACACTTTTGGTTGTTGAAAAACAGCTTCTAACCATTATTTGACACTTTGGTTGTTGAGAAACAGCTCCTAAAACATTATTTTACACTTTTGGTTGTTGAGAAACAGCTCCTAAAACATTATTTGACACTTTTGGTTGTTGAAAAACAGCTTCTAACCATTATTTGACACTTTTGTTGTTGAGAAACAGCTCCTAAAACATTATTTTACACTTTTGGTTATTGAGAAACAGCTCCTAAAACATTATTTGACACTTTTGGTTGTTAAAAAACAGCTTCTAACCATTATTTGACACTTTGGTTGTTGAGAAACAGCTCCTAAAACATTATTTTACACTTTTGGTTGTTGAGAAACAGCTCCTAAAACATTATTTGACACTTTTGGTTGTTGAAAAACAGCTTCTAACCATTATTTGACACTTTGGTTGTTGAGAAACAGCTCCTAAAACATTATTTTACACATTTGGTTATTGAGAAACAGCTCCTAAAACATTATTTGACACTTTTGGTTATTATTATTGGTGATTATTATTATTTTGGGAGGCAAATTATTTTGGGAGGCAAATTATTTTGGCAAATTATTTTGGGAGGCAAATTATTTTGGCAAATTATTTTGGGAGGCAAATTATTTTGGCAAATTATTTTGGCAAAATATTTTGGGAGGCAAATTATTTTGGGAGGCAAATTATTTTACACTTTTGGTTATTGAGAAACAGCTCCTAAAACATTATTTGACACTTTTGGTTGTTGAAAAACAGCTTCTAACCATTATTTGACACTTTGGTTGTTGAGAAACAGCTCCTAAAACATTATTTTACACTTTTGGTTATTGAGAAACAGCTCCTAAAACATTATTTGACACTTTTGGTTGTTGAAAAACAGCTTCTAACCATTATTTGACACTTTGGTTGTTGAGAAACACCTCATAAAACATTATTTGACACTTTTGGTTGTTGAGAAACAGCTCCTAAAACATAATTTGACCATTTTGGTTGTTGAAAAACAGCTTCTAACCATTATTTGACACTTTGGTTGTTGAGAAACAGCTCCTAAAACATTATTTTACACTTTTGGTTGTTGAGAAACAGCTCCTAAAACATTATTTGACACTTTTGGTTGTTGAAAAACAGCTTCTAACCATTATTTGACACTTTTGTTGTTGAGAAACAGCTCCTAAAACATTATTTTACACTTTTGGTTATTGAGAAACAGCTCCTAAAACATTATTTGACACTTTTGGTTGTTGAGAAACAGCTCCTAAAACATTATTTGACACTTTTGGTTATTATTATTGGTGATTATTATTATTTTGGGAGGCAAATTATTTTGGGAGGCAAATTATTTTGGCAAATTATTTTGGGAGGCAAATTATTTTGGCAAATTATTTTGGGAGGCAAATTATTTTGGCAAATTATTTAGGGAGGCAAATTATTTTGGCAAATTATTTTGGGAGGCAAATTATTTTGGCAAATTATTTTGGGAGGCAAATTATTTTGGCAAATTATTTTGGGAGGCAAATTATTTTGGGAGGCAAATTATTTTGGCAAATTATTTTGGGAGGCAAATTATTTTGGCAAATTATTTTGGGAGGCAAATTATTTTGGCAAATTATTTTGGCAGGCAAATTATTTTGGCAAATTATTTTGGGAGGCAAATTATTTTGGGAGGCAAATTATTTTGGGAGGCAAATTATTTTGGCAAATTATTTTGGCAAATTATTTTGGGAGGCAAATTATTTTGGCAAATTATTTTGGGAGGCAAATTATTTTGGCAAATTATTTTGGGAGGCAAATTATTTTGGGAGGCAAATTATTTTGGCAAATTATTTTGGGAGGCAAATTATTTTGGCAAATTATTTTGGGAGGCAAATTATTTTGGCAGGCAAATTATTTTGGCAAATTATTTTGGGAGGCAAATTATTTTGGGAGGCAAATTATTTTGGGAGACAAATTATTTTGGGAGACAAATTATTTTGGGAGGCAAATTATTTTGGCAAATTATTTTGGGAGGCAAATTATTTTGGCAAATTATTTTGGGAGGCAAATTATTTTGGCAAATTATTTTGGGAGGCAAATTATTTTGGCAAATTATTTTGGGAGGCAAATTATTTTGGCAAAATATTTTGGCAAATTATTTTGGGAGGCAAATTATTTTGGCAAATTATTTTGGGAGGCAAATTATTTTGGGAGGCAAATTATTTTGGCAAATTATTTTGGGAGGCAAATTATTTTGGCAAATTATTTTGGGAGGCAAATTATTTTGGCAAATTATTTTGGCAGGCAAATTATTTTGGCAAATTATTTTGGCAAATTATTTTGGCAAATTATTTTGGGAGGCAAATTATTTTGGGAGGCAAATTATTTTGGGAGGCAATTTATTTTGGCAATTTATTTTGGGAGGCAAATTATTTTGGGAGGCAAATTATTTTGGCAAATTATTTTGGCAAATTATTTTGGGAGGCAAATTATTTTGGGAGGCAAATTATTTTGGGAGGCAAATTATTTTGGGAGGCAAATTATTTTGGCAAATTATTTTGGGAGGCAAATTATTTTGGCAAATTATTTTGGGAGGCAAATTATTTTGGGAGGCAAATTATTTTGGCAAAATATTTTGGGAGGCAAATTATTTTGGCAAATTATTTTGGCAAATTATTTTGGGAGGCAAATTATTTTACACTTTTGGTTATTGAGAAACAGCTCCTAAAACATTATTTGACACTTTTGGTTGTTGAAAAACAGCTTCTAACCATTATTTGACACTTTGGTTGTTGAGAAACAGCTCCTAAAACATTATTTTACACTTTTGGTTATTGAGAAACAGCTCCTAAAACATTATTTGACACTTTTGGTTGTTGAAAAACAGCTTCTAACCATTATTTGACACTTTGGTTGTTGAGAAACAGCTCCTAAAACATTATTTTACACTTTTGGTTGTTGAGAAACAGCTCCTAAAACATTATTTGACACTTTTGGTTGTTGAAAAACAGCTTCTAACCATTATTTGACACTTTTGTTGTTGAGAAACAGCTCCTAAAACATTATTTTACACTTTTGGTTATTGAGAAACCGCTCCTAAAACATTATTTGACACTTTTGGTTGTTGAAAAACAGCTTCTAACCATTATTTGACACTTTGGTTGTTGAGAAACAGCTCCTAAAACATTATTTTACACTTTTGGTTGTTGAGAAACAGCTCCTAAAACATTATTTGACACTTTTGGTTGTTGAAAAACAGCTTCTAACCATTATTTGACACTTTGGTTGTTGAGAAACAGCTCCTAAAACATTATTTTACACATTTGGTTATTGAGAAACAGCTCCTAAAACATTATTTGACACTTTTGGTTATTATTATTGGTGATTATTATTATTTTGGGAGGCAAATTATTTTGGGAGGCAAATTATTTTGGCAAATTATTTTGGGAGGCAAATTATTTTGGCAAATTATTTTGGGAGGCAAATTATTTTGGCAAATTATTTAGGGAGGCAAATTATTTTGGCAAATTATTTTGGGAGGCAAATTATTTTGGCAAATTATTTTGGGAGGCAAATTATTTTGGCAAATTATTTTGGGAGGCAAATTATTTTGGCAAATTATTTTGGGAGGCAAATTATTTTGGCAAATTATTTTGGGAGGCAAATTATTTTGGCAAATTATTTTGGCAGGCAAATTATTTTGGCAAATTATTTTGGGAGGCAAATTATTTTGGGAGGCAAATTATTTTGGGAGGCAAATTATTTTGGCAAATTATTTTGGGAGGCAAATTATTTTGGGAGGCAAATTATTTTGGGAGGCAAATTATTTTGGGAGGCAAATTATTTTGGGAGGCAAATTATTTTGGCAAATTATTTTGGGAGGCAAATTATTTTGGCAAATTATTTTGGCAGGCAAATTATTTTGGCAAATTATTTTGGGAGGCAAATTATTTTGGGAGGCAAATTATTTTGGGAGGCAAATTATTTTGGGAGGCAAATTATTTTGGGAGGCAAATTATTTTGGGAGGCAAATTATTTTGGGAGGCAAATTATTTTGGCAAATTATTTTGGGAAATTATTTTGGGAGGCAAATTATTTTGGCAAATTATTTTGGGAGGCAAATTATTTTGGGAGGCAAATTATTTTGGCAAAATATTTTGGGAGGCAAATTATTTTGGCAAATTATTTTGGCAAATTATTTTGGGAGGCAAATTATTTTACACTTTTGGTTATTGAGAAACAGCTCCTAAAACATTATTTGACACTTTTGGTTGTTGAAAAACAGCTTCTAACCATTATTTGACACTTTGGTTGTTGAGAAACAGCTCCTAAAACATTATTTTACACTTTTGGTTGTTGAGAAACAGCTCCTAAAACATTATTTGACACTTTTGGTTGTTGAAAAACAGCTTCTAACCATTATTTGACACTTTGGTTGTTGAGAAACAGCTCCTAAAACATTATTTTACACATTTGGTTATTGAGAAACAGCTCCTAAAACATTATTTGACACTTTTGGTTATTATTATTGGTGATTATTATTATTTTGGGAGGCAAATTATTTTGGGAGGCAAATTATTTTGGCAAATTATTTTGGGAGGCAAATTATTTTGGCAAATTATTTTGGGAGGCAAATTATTTTGGCAAATTATTTAGGGAGGCAAATTATTTTGGCAAATTATTTTGGGAGGCAAATTATTTTGGCAAATTATTTTGGGAGGCAAATTATTTTGGCAAATTATTTTGGGAGGCAAATTATTTTGGGAGGCAAATTATTTTGGCAAATTATTTTGGGAGGCAAATTATTTTGGCAAATTATTTTGGCAGGCAAATTATTTTGGCAAATTATTTTGGGAGGCAAATTATTTTGGGAGGCAAATTATTTTGGCAAATTATTTTGGGAGGCAAATTATTTTGGCAAATTATTTTGGGAGGCAAATTATTTTGGGAGGCAAATTATTTTGGGAGGCAAATTATTTTGGCAAATTATTTTGGGAGGCAAATTATTTTGGCAAATTATTTTGGCAGGCAAATTATTTTGGGAGGCAAATTATTTTGGGAGGCAAATTATTTTGGGAGGCAAATTATTTTGGGAGGCAAATTATTTTGGGAGGCAAATTATTTTGGGAGGCAAATTATTTTGGCAAATTATTTTGGGAAATTATTTTGGGAGGCAAATTATTTTGGCAAATTATTTTGGGAGGCAAATTATTTTGGGAGGCAAATTATTTTGGCAAAATATTTTGGGAGGCAAATTATTTTGGCAAATTATTTTGGCAAATTATTTTGGGAGGCAAATTATTTTACACTTTTGGTTATTGAGAAACAGCTCCTAAAACATTATTTGACACTTTTGGTTGTTGAAAAACAGCTTCTAACCATTATTTGACACTTTGGTTGTTGAGAAACAGCTCCTAAAACATTATTTTACACTTTTGGTTATTGAGAAACAGCTCCTAAAACATTATTTGACACTTTTGGTTGTTGAAAAACAGCTTCTAACCATTATTTGACACTTTGGTTGTTGAGAAACACCTCATAAAACATTATTTGACACTTTTGGTTGTTGAGAAACAGCTCCTAAAACATTATTTGACCATTTTGGTTGTTGAAAAACAGCTTCTAACCATTATTTGACACTTTGGTTGTTGAGAATCAGCTCCTAAAACATTATTTTACACTTTTGGTTATTGAGAAACAGCTCCTAAAACATTATTTGACACTTTTGGTTGTTGAAAAACAGCTTCTAACCATTATTTGACACTTTGGTTGTTGAGAAACAGCTCCTAAAACATTATTTTACACTTTTGGTTATTGAGAAACAGCTCCTAAAACATTATTTGACACTTTTGGTTGTTGAAAAACAGCTTCTAACCATTATTTGACACTTTGGTTGTTGAGAAACAGCTCCTAAAACATTATTTTACACTTTTTGTTATTGAGAAACAGCTCCTAAAACATTATTTGACACTTTTGGTTGTTGAAAAACAGCTTCTAACCATTATTTGACACTTTGGTTGTTGAGAAACAGCTCCTAAAACATTATTTTACACTTTTTGTTATTGAGAAACAGCTCCTAAAACATTTTTTGACACTTTTGGTTGTTGAAAAACAGCTTCTAACCATTATTTGACACTTTGGTTGTTGAGAAACAGCTCCTAAAACATTATTTTACACTTTTGGTTGTTGAGAAACAGCTCCTAAAACATTATTTGACACTTTTGGTTGTTGAAAAACAGCTTCTAACCATTATTTGACACTTTGGTTGTTGAGAAACAGCTCATAAAACATTATTTTACACTTTTGGTTATTGAGAAACAGCTCCTAAAACATTATTTGACACTTTTGGTTGTTGAAAAACAGCTTCTAACCATTATTTGACACTTTGGTTGTTGAAAAACAGCTTCTAACCATTATTTGACACTTTGGTTGTTGAGAAACAGCTCATAAAACATTATTTGACACTTTTGGTTGTTGAGAAACAGCTCCTAAAACATTATTTTACACTTTTGGTTATTGAGAAACAGCTCCTAAAACATTATTTGACACTTTTGGTTGTTGAAAAACAGCTTCTAACCATTATTTGACACTTTGGTTGTTGAGAAACAGCTCCTAAAACATTATTTTACACTTTTGGTTATAAAGAAACAGCTCCTAAAACATTATTTGACACTTTTGGTTGTTGAAAAACAGCTTCTAACCATTATTTGACACTTTGGTTGTTGAGAAACAGCTCCTAAAACATTATTTGACACTTTTGGTTGTTGAAAAACAGCTTCTAACCATTATTTGACACTTTGGTTGTTGAGAAACAGCTCCTAAAACATTATTTTACACATTTGGTTATTGAGAAACAGCTCCTAAAACATTATTTGACACTTTTGGTTATTATTATTGGTGATTATTATTATTTTGGGAGGCAAATTATTTTGGGAGGCAAATTATTTTGGCAAATTATTTTGGGAGGCAAATTATTTTGGCAAATTATTTTGGGAGGCAAATTATTTTGGGAGGCAAATTATTTTGGGAGGCAAATTATTTTGGCAAATTATTTTGGGAGGCAAATTATTTTGGGAGGCAAATTATTTTGGGAGGCAAATTATTTTGGCAAATTATTTTGGGAGGCAAATTATTTTGGGAGGCAAATTATTTTGGGAGGCAAATTATTTTGGGAGGCAAATTATTTTGGCAAATTATTTTGGGAGGCAAATTATTTTGGGAGGCAAATTATTTTGGGAGGCAAATTATTTTGGCAAATTATTTTGACAAATTATTTTGGGAGGCAAATTATTTTGGCAAATTATTTTGGGAGGCAAATTATTTTGGGAGGCAAATTATTTTGGGAGGCAAATTATTTTGGGAGGCAAATTATTTTGGCAAATTATTTTGGGAGGCAAATTATTTTGGGAGGCAAATTATTTTGGGAGGCAAATTATTTTGACAAATTATTTTGACAAATTATTTTGACAAATTATTTTGACAAATTATTTTGACAAATTATTTTGACAAATTATTTTGACAAATTATTTTGACAAATTATTTTGACAAATTATTTTGACAAATTATTTTGACAAATTATTTTGACAAATTATTTTGACAAATTATTTTGACAAATTATTTTGACAAATTATTTTGACAAATTATTTTGGGAGGCAAATTATTTTGGCAAATTATTTTGGCAAATTATTTTGGGAGGCAAATTATTTTGGGAGGCAAATTATTTTGGCAAATTATTTTGGGAGGCAAATTATTTTGGCAAATTATTTTGGCAGGCAAATTATTTTGGCAAATTATTTTGGGAGGCAAATTATTTTGGCAAATTATTTTGGGAGGCAAATTATTTTGGGAGGCAAATTATTTTGGCAAATTATTTTGACAAATTATTTTGGGAGGCAAATTATTTTGGCAAATTATTTTGGGAGGCAAATTATTTTGGCAAATTATTTTGGGAGGCAAATTATTTTGGGAGGCAAATTATTTTGGCAAATTATTTTGGGAGGCAAATTATTTTGGCAAATTATTTTGGGAGACAAATTATTTTGGGAGGCAAATTATTTTGGGAGGCAAATTATTTTGGGAGGCAAATTATTTTGGGAGGCAAATTATTTTGGCAAATTATTTTGGGAGGCAAATTATTTTGGCAAATTATTTTGGGAGGCAAATTATTTTGGGAGGCAAATTATTTTGGGAGGCAAATTATTTTGGGAGGCAAATTATTTTGGGAGGCAAATTATTTTGGCAAATTATTTTGGGAGGCAAATTATTTTGGGGGGCAAATTATTTTGGCAAATTATTTTGGGAGGCAAATTATTTTGGGAGGCAAATTATTTTGGCAAATTATTTTGGGAGGCAAATTATTTTGGCAAATTATTTTGGGAGG
>NC_137881.1:2788298-2883298 GCF_963924005.1 Protomyctophum bolini | reverse complement strand
ACTAATGAAGGCTCTGTTCCATTCTGGTCAAACAGAGTCAGTGTTAATGATACTAATGAAGGCTCTGTTCCATTCTGGTCAAACAGAGACAGGGTGCAGCTATATTGTTCGTTGGTTCACTGGAAACACTCCAGTAGTGCGTGTGTGCGTGCGTGCGTGCGTGCGTGCGTGCGTGCATTCTTACTATTGAGCACAGTCTATCAGTTGGTACTCGTTGTTGCGTTCGTAACAAGACTTCACTCCTTCATCCTCCCACAGACACTGAGCATGCTCAAAGAACTCCTGAGAAACACATAGATATAGATGGAGCATTTATATAGCGTTTTTTATCCAAAGCGTGTTACATAGATTGATTGTGGACACACTCGTCACAGTTCACACACCGATGGTGGAGGAGCTATAGGAAACCATGCAAGGCACCAACCTGCACATCAGGAGCAATCAGGGGTTCAGAGTCTTGCTCAAGGACACTTCCACACTAACTCTGGGGACATTGCGGTTCCCAACCGGCCACTCTACCCCTGATCCACTGCCTGCCTGCCTGCCTGCCTGCCTGCCTGTCTGTCTGTCTGTCTGTCTGCCTGCCTGCCTGCCTGCCTGCCTGCCTGCCTGCCTGCCTGCCTGCCTGCCTGCCTGCCTGTCTGTCTGTTGTGTGAGACAGCAGCAGTGTCAGGGTTGAATTCCCTGTGGGAGGATGTTGTTGTTTCATATCTCCGTGTCCTCAGAGACACACACTCTATATAATGACACCTCAGAGGACGCACTCACGCACACACACACACACACGCACACATGCGCGCACACGCACAGTCACACGTGTATTCAGGTGGAAATAGTCCCAGGTGAGGTCGTTACATCATGTCATTTACTGTCATTAGAATACACACACACACACACACACACACACACACACACACACACACACACACACACACACACACACACACACACACGCTGTCACCTGTTGAATGGTAGCTGCTGTTTGACAAGCAGAGAGAGAAGACAAGTTTCTTTGGTATAAAAAAAACAACTCTGTGAGCTGAATTATAACAATAACTGTATATCATTTAGTTAGTAGTTAATAGTTTGATATCATTATAGTGCTGCTGAATGAAATTATCCTTAAAGATGGAGTGCCGTGATTTCTTTCCCACGCTAAAGGGGGAAGTATATTTTCTTTCCAAAAAAGTGTATACAGTATTTGTTAAAATGTCGTTTGTTTTATGTGGGCACGCCACACCAGTTCATTAAAGGGCAAGACCACTTCTTGAGAGGTTTGGGTTGTTTTCTTACCGTATTATGGGCAAACTATTATTTCGCTCCGTTGTGTAGTTTATTAGCAATTTATAGAAATACAAATAGTCGCTCATTGACTTCCATTGCAACGGGGGAAACAGCTCTCAAAGTCACTCTTTTAGCACATGAACCAACGCAACAAAAGCTGATTCTGACAGTTTATGACTGAACTCATGCGGTTTTATTTTCGTCTCTTAAGATAGATTAGATAAAGTTACTATTTTAGTCGGAGACAGACTCAAGCAGTATACTGCGGGCGTTCCCAACTCTCGCGGGCCGTCTGGCGAGGTTTCGTTTGTATAAACGGAAGTCTCCACGCCGTTTGAGACGCAGCCTCGCGTATATGAGCGATCCCAGACACAGACACTTTACACACTTCTTCTATCTAAAGTGTCTCCCTCACAGACACACGTCCATTGTGTATGTTTTTAGTGACAAGCGGACGAGACCAGGGTCTGAAAACCCACCTGTCACTGTCGTCAGGTCAAAGGGAGAGAAGGTGATTGTCTCTCCCCCACCCCCCCCCCCCCCCCCCCCCCTTTTATGTTTTATTAATGTATTTATATTCCAACCCGTACATATAGATTTAGTGTGTTTGAGAAAACGTATCGTTTGTCGTCACTGTTTGTCGTTGTGAATGAATGCATGGGACCCGAATGGAAACAAGACCTCAAGGTCTTTCTTCAGTGCCGTCATTTTGTACTGTACTGTACTGTACTCATGTACTGTTTGCATCTAATTGTCTAATAAAATTATCAATCAATCAATCAAATGTATTTGTTTACATCGCCGTCGTTTCCAATAAGGAAGTGGTGTACAGTTTTGCTGATGTCATAAACTGTCGGAATCAGCTTTTGTTGTCCCGGCGTTTTTAGGGAAGCTGGAAGTATACCCTCACTAAAAACGCCGGGACGACAACGCTCCACACGTCCCAAACTCTTCTCCCTTCTGGCTCCAAAACTGTGGAATGCACTTCCCATTGCAGTCAGAACTGCAGCATCACTCCCAATCTTCCGCCGTAGTCTGAAAACCCACCTTTTCAGACTCCATCACGGCCCATAGCACTTACCCTATACCCCCTTAGATAGCATTTCTGTAGACTTAGATAGCATTTGATACAGACGTATAGCATGTTATGTAGACAGCACTATAATTACATTGTATATAGTCATAGCACGCCATAGTACATATGTATAGCATAGTAGTATAGATGTATAGTTTATATGTATATAGTTTCATTATATATATATTCCACTGTTACTTTCTTAGCTTACGCATGTTTCATGATAAATGCTTTTATGTGATGTATTCCCATGCTTTTGTTCTTGCTTAATGTAAGTCGCTCTGGATTAAGAGCGTCTGCTAAATGCCTAAATTGTAAATTGTTTGTTGCGTGCGTGCGTGCGTGTGTGTGTGTGTGTGTGTGTGTGTGTGTGTGTGTGTGCGTGCGTGCGTGCCTGTGTGTGCGTGCGTGTACGTGCGTGCATGCGTGTACGTGCGTGTGTGCGTGCGTGCGTGTGTGCACCTGTGTGTATTCGAAGTCAGACAGCGGTGCGATGCTCTTGATGTAGTCGACTCTGAACTGGTTGCCGGGGTTACCCAGAGCGACGGGCGGAGTCAGGGAGCTCATAGCGGAGACGATGACCTGAGAAATGAATCAAATTAATTACAGTACTGTATTTAGTTAATAATAATAATAATAATAATAAACTTTATTTGTATAGCACCTTTCATACATAAATGCAGCTCAAAGTGCTTCACAGGGCAAAAATAGAATACAATAAAACACAAGTAGTTAAAATGATAAAACAATGGCAAAGAACAAAATTGAATATAAGAACATAAAATAAATAAAAATAAATAAAAACAAATAAAAACAAATAAAAACACCACATGAAGCAAATCAGTCAGGACAGGGTAGGAACGTGCATATTAAAACTCAATTAAAAGCAATGTTGTAGAAGTGGGTCTTGAGCTGAGCTTTAAAAATGTCTACAGAGGCTGCCTGTCGAAGGTACAGTGGGAGCTTTTTTTTTGGCAACGCAAGCAGGCCAGCAGTGGAAGACCTTAGGGGGGCGGTTTAGGTTTGGGACATATTTAGGCAGGCAGTCATGTAGGTAGGAAGGTGCGAGACCATTGAGAGCTTTATACACAAGTAAAATAATTTCAAAATCAATCCTAAAAACAACCGGAAGCCAGTGCAGTGATGCCAAAACTGGAGTAATAATTATGTTCTCTCATCTTAGTTCTAGTTAAAGCTCTGGCTGTTGTATGGTTGTAAAGCACCTACTGTAAGTATACTGTACTCAATTTACAGGACAATGTCTAAGCATGCAGTCAGACCAGTGTAGTTTTTGTTTTCGTCGACTAAAACTAAGACGAAAAGATGTTCGACTGCCTTTTTTCACCGACGAAAACTAAATGGAAACTAAATGAAAACTACAAGCTATGGTGACTAAAACTAAGACTAAATATGCTGACGATTTCGTCAGCAAATAAAAACTAGACTAAAATGTTAGGAAGGGACTTATAGTGGACAAGAGATCCACTATAAGTCATTTTACAATGAGTCGCATGCTGAAAATAGACGAGCGCGACGCGTTGTGGGCTTGTAGATCAGCTATTTTCAGCAAGTGAAAAAAAAACAAAATTAATTTTGTTCGACTGTCGATGTAGTCGACTAAAATCTTATGAGATTTAGTCGACTAAAACTAGACTAACACTAAAACATCCCAGGTGACAAAAATGCGACTAAAGCTAAATGAAAACTATTCAAGAGACTTTGTGACTAAAATAGAAAATTTCTGCCAAAAACAACACAGAATCTGAAGTGGATTATCTTTGCCTGTGAAGCTCTCTGAACGTTCCGCTTCCAGGACTGTGTGTGTGCGTGTGCGTGTGCGTGTGCGTGTGCGTGTGCGGTGCTGTGTTACTGAAATGCTGAAAGCAGTGACTTGCTGTCCATCTAGGCTATGGGACCGCAACCACGACTACAGATCCTATAGGAGCCTTCACACAAGAAACACAGAAATAAACTGCTCAAAAAGGACAGACAGACAGACAGACAGACAGACAGACAGACAGGTTTTTACCACAATGGCATCTTTTACATTCTTCCGGATGTCCTGGACCTTCTCTTCTTTCTCCCTAAGCGCACACACACACACACACACACACACACACACACACACACACACACACACACACGGTCAGTCGACCACTTCTCCAGAGACGTGGACAACAGACAGATATTTCTTGCATTTTCTCCTTTTCATATTATATAAGACAAATCTTTGAGAATATGCAATCAGCAAGTCCATCAGGAAAGGAAGAGGTGTGTGTGTGTGTGTGTGTGTGTGTGTGTGTGTGTGTGTGTGTGTGTCACTCACTCTGTATTGAACCCATCAACATGTAGAATCCTCATTTGCTTCACAATGGTGCTTTTCCCTGATTCACCTGCACCTACACACACACACACACACACACACACACACACACACACACACACACACACACACACACACACACACACACACACGCACGCGCGCACACACACACACACACACACACACACACACACACACACACACGCGCACACACGCACGCACACGCACACACGCAAACACAAAACCACGTCACACATTAAGATAATCATCTCAAAGAAAAATTATATATTTTGGGGACCCCCCCCCAGATGAGTATACTGAGTACTTATAGAGATGAGTAGCTTCATAGAGGATAGTGGTTTTCAACCGGTGGTCCGGGGACCACCAGGGGTCCCTGAGGAGGTCCAAGGTGGTCCCCCAGCTGACTGATAGAGCTTTAACTCTTGAAAGTGTAATTTTTGAGAGCCTAATTGTACAGTAGTAAGAGCCGGTGAGTATATATTGTATTTATAGTGTATTTAAAGTGTATTTAAAGTGTACTTACCCAGTATAGTGACAGACTAGTGTATTTGTATTGTATTTAAAGTGTACTTACCCAGTAACAACAGACTAGTGTATTTGTATTGTATTTAAAGTGTACTTACCCAGTAACAACAGACTAGTGTATTTGTATTGTATTTAAAGTGTACTTACCCAGTAACAACAGACTAGTGTATTTGTATTGTATTTAAAGTGTACTTACCCAGTAACAACAGACTAGTGTATTTGTATTGTATTTAAAGTGTGCTTACCCAGTAACAACAGACTAGTGTATTTGTATTGTATTTAAAGTGTACTTACCCAGTAACAACAGACTAGTGTATTTGTATTGTATTTAAAGTGTACTTAGTGTATTTATATAGTGTATTTGTATTGTATTTAAAGTGTACTTACCCAGTAACAACAGACGGTGGGTAGCTTTATAAGTCTGTCTTTCTTTCTGCAGTAGTTTCTCTATCTTCTTGTTTGCTTCTCGCTGAGCTTTCTCGTCCACTCTCTGTTCTTCCGTTGCACTGCCGCCAAAACAGCCCATAGCCCCCACCTGGTGGCCGGCCCGCAGTACTGCAGCCTGAAGACCTAGGTCCTATATAGGTAGTCTGAAAAACAATGAAAACAAGAAATATATAAAACATTATAATAAAGAATTATAAAATATATTGGAGAAAAAAAAACCCCGGAAAACAATAGAAACCTAACAAACAAATACAAAATACAATAAAAACGGACTAACTATAAGTTTATAGATCCATTAATGTCTTCAGGGTTCCAAAATAAAACCTGCTTCATTCCTGATCAACCTCACTTCTGACTGCTCTCTCTCTCTCTCTGTGTCTGTGTGTCTCTCTCTCTCTCTCTCTCTCTCTGTGTGTGTGTGTGTGTCTCTCTCTCTCTCTCTCTCTCTCTCTCTCTCCCCCCCCTCTCCCTGGTATTATGTTTAGTTACCTTAATTATGCTCCAGAGTCCACCACGCAAGGTTACACACAGACAGGCAGACAGACAGACAGGCAGGGAAATAGACAGGCAGACAGGCAGGCAGACAGACAGACAGACAGACAGACAGACAGACAGACAGACAGACAGACAGACAGACAGGCAGACAGACAGGAAGGTAGGCAGGCATAAGACAGGCAGACAGACAGGCAGACAGGAAGGCAGGAAGGCAGGCAGGCAGGCAGGCAGACAGGCAGACAGACAGGCAGGCAGGCAGGCAGGCAGACAGGCAGACAGGAAGGTAGGCAGACAGACAGGCAGACAGGCAGGAAGGCAGAAGACAGACTTCTAACAACAGTCAGAGAGGGTTTCTTGTATATCTAGGATTGTATAATATAGTACACCATGTTTTTTTCTAGATACCTGTAAATGCCCAGGTGTGTGCTGATACAATAGCTGAGCACCGAACTCATCCATCCATCCATCTACAAACCGCTTATCCGTAGTCGGGTCGGGGGGGCCTTTAGATCTGCAAAACATGGGGATAGGCCTGTTGATTTCCCATCAACAAAACCGCTCTCAAAGGGCACCTACGGACGGCTGCAATTCGAAACTGGCCCCCGTAAAATCTGAATCCCCCCCCCCCACTTTCCCCTCACTGAATATGTTTCTTTTCCCTTTTTGCTTCCTATATGATGAATTCCTGTTCTGTTCTTTGACTACATAGAAGTGTCTATTTGTATGTCTCTAAATGTTTTGATGAATTGAACAAGGTGGACCCTGTTGTAAACAAGTGTAATGCTTAATTGGGTCGTCCAACTCACAGTTAACGGTCTTTGTATTGAGTTTGTGCTTGAAATGTACTGTAATTCGGCATACTGTTAATAAATATTTCAATCAATCAATCAATCCCATACACCATGGGTGGCACTACATCCCAGGTGTTCGAGAGGACTGTATTAGGTGGTAATCAGGTGGTAGGGTAAAGGGCAGCAGTATTCGCCACGGGGAATTGGTAAGAATTCACAAGGAGTGTTGTTCGTAGTTCTTTGTTGAATGTAGCACAGCACAATTAAACAGCACAGTATGGTAGACAAGACAGTCTGGCTCTGTTCATGTGTGTGCTTCTAAAGAAGGGAGGAAGGCAGGAGATCACAATATAGTACACACTAAACCCAAGCTTTTAAGTTATAAACAGTATTAAACACTTATTTGTAACACTTTTTAAACGTGTCACAGTGTTTAGATTATAAACAGAAGAACATGTTTAATCGCCTGTAACACTTTTTAAACACATAAACGTGTTTAGTTTTTACAATCAAAGTCAGTCATATAGGTGTTTAGAATTTGAACACTAGGTGTTCTCGTGAGGTGTTTGAGTGAACTCGTGTTCTACTGTATTGTATGAATATTAATAAAAACTTGGCATTTTATTATTACACACATGGTGTTTAGGTTTAAACGCGTCACATGTTCCAGGGATTTACAGTGTAGGCTTACAATAATAAACAAATGCAATACTCCTCCCACAGCTGCATAACCATCCTACTCACTACTGCACATGCGCACGCACTCACTAAATGATACAGCACACATACAACGCATACGCATAAGGATACACAGCAGTTAGATCTTCACCAATAGGTGAAGTAAACATTGAAGATGCTTTGCTATACAAGCAGACTCTGCTAGAGCTACTTACAGGTGTTGCAGGTTCCTCCTCTTTGGTAATCCTCGTTGGATGGATGATCTGAGCGTTGCGAGTATACCAGCTGTCAGGGTCATCAGCTGGGAGGGGAGCCATCCTTCCTTGATGTTTCGCCACCTTTCATCACCAGAACATCTCCGGATGGTGGGGCCCGCGGTCAGGGACGTCTCCCTGGATGGTGGGGCCCGCGGTCAGGGACGTCTCCCTGGATGGTGGGGCCCGCGGTCAGGGACGTCTCCCTGGATGGTGGGGCCCGCGGTCAGGGACGTCTCCCTGGATGGTGGGGACCGGTGGGTCAGGGACGTCTCCCTGGATGGTGGGGCCCGCGGTCAGGGACGTCTCCCTGGATGGTGGGGCCCGGTGGGTCAGGGACGTCTCCCTGGATGGTGGGGCCCGGTGGGTCAGGGACGTCTCCCTGGATGGTGGGGCCCGGTGGGTCAGGGACGTCTCCCTGGATGGTGGGGCCCGGTGGGTCAGGGACGTCTCCCTGGATGGTGGGGCCGGGTGGGTCAGGGACGTCTCCCTGCAGCTGGACTCGGGACTATGCATGGCAGGGGCGTCCTACTCCCTGAGCCGGGTCAGAACCTGGCCGCATACCTTCTGCTTCTTGACTGGTTAGGATCCTGCAGGGTTCCAACTGTCCAACTGTGGGCTCTCTTCAGCCATATCCATCTCGATGTGGTCTCGGCTACAGTGGCTATCTCCCTGCAGTGGCTTTCTTCAGTAGTCTGAACTGGGTAACTGGGTTACAAAATCGTGGGATAAAAATTGAATTAAATGTGATTTACATTAATGAGAACAGAAATTACAGTAATGTGGATGACTTACTTTGGGTCAGTGAGTGACGCACACAACTTAAACCTTTGACAGGAAGCCGACTGGTAACACTGTAAAACAGATAAGACAAGATATAAGATATAAATGTTCAGCTCTGTTGCTGCTATGTTAACCTCTCCTCCTGTCCTTGTTCTGAAGTGAATGAAAGCTCTCATCAAGTGACCCCAGGCGCGCAGATAGGGGGGGGGGGGGGGGGGGGGGGATTGAACCCCCTCAGTTTCATGAGGAGGGGGGGATTATCCCCTCCAAAAAAAGACATGTACCGTGGCTGTATGTGTTTTGCCGTGAAATCCGCTAAAAAACGCGGGGGGGGGGAGGGGATATCCCCATATATCGCTTTGCGTGCACAGATAGCCCACAAATATGCTTCCCCCCCCCCCAGTTATAAAATGCTATCTGCGCCCCTGAGTGACCCTGTGCTAATAATCACACCTGCACTGACTGGACGTGACCTAATCGTCCATTTCAATTAGGGCCTTCTGTACACCAGGACTACAATGAAAAAAGTGATATAGTGACATCACAATATCATCCCCTCCCCACCGGCTCAGAGTGCGTCCCCCATAAGGACAGTATAGGCTCTCTAATAAGACATTTGTATTGAGTAGCACAAACATTATGTGTGTTTGTGCTACAGATGAGCGCAGGAAGACAATAAGAGTAGCACAGCTCTAAATGCAGTCGAGCTATGAGTCATAATGATGAAGGCCTTGGGAATGCAGTGGAGCTAGTCTGATGATGCATCCTGATTACCTGGAGATACTGTACTGTAGTTCTCTATTGTATCGAGAGCATCTCTCTCCACCCAACGTATTTCCTATCATCACGTGGATTCGGGGAATGACTCCACTTCTCTTACTGTGACCTGGATCTTATCTTTAAGACAGACCAGTCGTACTGCCAGCGTTGGATATATAAGGTCTTACTGTGAACTGGATCTTATCTTTAAGACAGACCAAACAGCCAGTGTGGTGCTATGGTGTGGTTCTGTATAATACCCAGTGTAGTGCTATGGTGTGGTTCTGTATAATACCCAGTGTGGTGCTATGGTGTGGTTCTGTATAATACCCAGTGTGGTGCTATGGTGTGGTTCTGTATCCAGCCACTGTGGTGCTATGGTGTGGTTCTGTATCCACCCAGTGTAGTGCTATGGTGTGGTTCTGTATAATACCCAGTGTAGTGCTATGGTGTGGTTCTGTATAATACCCAGTGTGGTGCTATGGTGTGGTTCTGTATAATACCCAGTGTGGTGCTATGGTGTGGTTCTGTATCCAGCCACTGTGGTGCTATGGTGTGGTTCTGTGGTGCTATGAGTGCTGGTGTGATGTGGTCAAATGTCCTTTTTCCAGGGTGAGTACTCTATAGCTGCTGCATGTTGGACTACAATTTACAATTTAGGCATTTAGCAGACGCTCTTAATCCAGAGCGACTTACATTAAGCAAGAACAAAAAAGCATGGGAATACATCACATAAAAACATTTATCATGAAACATGCGTAAGCTAAGAAAGTAACAGTGGAATATCTATAATGAAACTATACATATAAGCTATACATCTATACTACTATGCTATACATATGTACTATGACGTGCTATGACAATAGCACATACAATGCACTTATGCTGTCTACATAACATGCTATAAGTCTGTATCAAATGCTATCTAAGTCTACAGAATTGCTATCTAAGGGGGTGGGGTAAGTGCTATGGGCCATGATGGAGACTAATCTCAGAGCATTTGTTGCTGTTGTTGATGGTAAACCGGAGGAGAGGGCGTCACAGTGATCTATTCTTGAGGTGAAGAAGGCGTGGACCAGAAAGGCGTGGTCTTACATTTTGTAAATCGTCAGACGGCACAGTCAGAAACACTAGCCAGCAGACAGTAGAGAGAGAGGAGGGGTACAGCAGACAGTATAGAGTACTTATAGGTAATATCATAATTTATACGTGTCAAAGTAGAGCATGTTTTTATACTGTCGTGTTTCCATTGTTGACCGCTATCCTTCTCTTTATGCTCTCAGAATACAACACATTCCAGAAGCAGCGCCTCACGCAGCTGGAATAATCCACTCAGCACCTTTCTGTCACACGACCAATAAGGTAAAATACTCCTTGTTTTGAGAAGGTTTTTCATAATGACTGTGTGTGTGTGTGTGTGTGTGTGTGTGTGTGTGTGTGTGTGTGTGTGTGTGTGTGTGTGTGTGTGTGTAGTGTAGGCGAAAGGAAGTTTTAAATTAGTTTAGCTACGTATGGAGGAATGCTCACATGTTATCTTTAGCGAGTAAATGGTGTCTCACACAAACACAGTCGATCTACAAGCTCACAACACAGTCGATCTACAAGCTCACAACACAGTAGATCTACAAGCTCACAACACAGTAGATCTACAAGCTCACGACACAGTAGATCTACAAGCTCACAGCACAGTAGATCTACAAGCTCACAACACAGAGTGAAGTGATTTAATTTCTCTAGTTTGGGTCTCTGAGAGGAAACAATCTCTCTTTTGTGTCAGGGTTAGAATGTTTCAGAACCTGCAGTAGATAATAATAATAATAATTGACACTTATAATAAATAAATAAAACTAAAAAAACGGTTTCCTGGTTTGAGCCAAGGACTGTCTAAAAAGGACGAGACGCGAAGACAACGCTCCATGGAAGGACAGAAACATGCGCAGTGGGCTTTATGCAGCCGACACTTCCTCCTTCAGCTTCCTGGGTCTCAACTGAGCATGTTTCTGTCCTTCCATGGAGCGCCATGTGAGCAACAACATGGCGGCGCCCGCACGGTCTCCGCGTCCCGTCCTCTTTAGACAGTCCTTGGTTTGAGCACGACGGGGACAGGAGGAACAGAGAGGTTGTCAAACAGGTTTCCTACCCACATAAACACACACTGTACACATGGAACGACATCATTAGAGGAGAACGTACAGTACGTTGTGTGTGTGTGTGTGTGTGTGTGTGTGTGTGTGTGTGTGTGTGTGTGTGTGTGTGCGTAACACGGTCTATACATACAGTCTTACTAAGCTGCATATTTAGTTCAATAATTACACTGCTGTCCCATGTGTACTCTCTCAGAGTTACAGACCTGCCCAGGTGGTGGCGTAACCGTCTGGGCACCCGACTGGTAATCCAGTCGCAGTGTGCCGCGGGTTCGACTCCCGAGCCCGACACGGCCTTTACTGCATGTCTTCTCCCATCTCTCTCCCGTTTCCTGTCAGCCTACTGTCTGTCCCTTCAAAAAAACAATAAAAGGTGTAAGCCGCAAAAAAATATCTGAAAAAAAAAAAGTTACAGACCTGCGAGGGTCCATTTGGTTCCATGTGTACTCTCAGAGTTACAGACCTGTGAGGGTCCATTTGGTTCCATATGTACTCTCAGAGTTACAGACCTGTGAGGGTCCATTTGGTTCCATATGTACTCTCAGAGTTACAGACCTGTGAGGGTCCATTTGGTTCCATATGTACTCTCAGAGGTACAGACCTGCGAGGGTCCATTGGAACCCTCTTTGAAAACTGCTGGTCTAAATATAGTTTAAATAGGTTTGATTAGGCATCGGTCTGTTATCAAGAAATAACAGACCGCTGAGTTTGCCGATTGACCAATCAGATTCAAGCATTCAACAAAGCCGTGAAATAAATGACAGTAATGGCAACAAAACTATAAGATTATTCTAACTTACCGTATGTTAATGTTTTACAGTTGAACCAACAGCTGTAGACAGGATGGCCAGTGGAACCTCAGCTTCCATCACTGGTGAGTTCTATCAACCCTTTAAAACTGGGAAAGGATCTGTGTGGTTTTAGAGTTCAGCTAAACGTAAATATAGGCCTATATACTGTATAGCAATGTAGTTTTATCAGAAAACTCTTAGGATTTAGAACTATAGCATAGCAGATATATAGCATAGCAGATATATAGCATAGCAGATCTATAGCATAGTAGCCAAAGACATATCATTCTGGGTGTCCTTGACTTGAGATCTACTGATTTAAAAGGCATTTGTAGAATCGGCCTCAGGTCTTAATGGGTTAAATCAGATGAAACCAACAAACTGATACTGGTTTAGTCTCATCTGTGATTTTTAATCAATATTATGTTTATTTCTCCAACCAGGGAAGAACAGCGAGCCGTCAGAACTGAGCATTGTTCTGATCGGGGGAAAACGATCCAGAGGTAGAGGCAGTGTAAAGAGTTCAGTAGGAAACCTCATCCTGGGCAGAGATGGTTTTAAAACAAACACAACTAAGAGTGTCATGAGACAAGAGTTAGTGTCAGGGAGACAGGTCAGTGTGGTCGACACTCCAGGATGGGTGTCTAATCATCCCCTAGATCTGACCCCAAAACTGACCCAGTTAGAAATCCAACATAGTTTGAGTCTGTGTCCTCCAGGACCACATGCCTTCGTCCTGGTGATGCCATTGGACGTCCCATATGTAGGAACAGATCTGTCAGCAGAGGAGCATGTGAGTCTTCTCCTCAGTGACCGAGTGTGGAAACGTGCTATTATGGTGTTCACTGTAGCTGATAAAACCAACATGAGACCTGATCTCATTACATCTAATCGTCAATTAAGATATCTTACTGAGAAATGTGAAGGCCGCTTCCATGTTGTTAACATCAGTGACAGAGGAGATGGTAGTCAGGTCACACAGCTGATGGAGAAGATAGATCAGATGGTGAAGAGTAGTGGTGGTCACTATGAGACAGAAGAACACGTCTCAGAGGAACTGAAGGAGAAGGAGAGAACTATCAGCAGAAGAGCAGAACAAAGGAGGACAGACTCTCTGAAACGAACCACTGGACTTCCAGAAGATACTGGTACACACACACACACACACACACACACACACACACACACACACACACACACACACACACACACACACACACACACACACACACACACACACACACACACACACACACACACACACACACACACACACACACACACACACACACACACACACACACACACACACACACACACACGATAAGCTCTCTGAAAGCTTAGATAAGAATCTGTCAAAGTGAAAGTAAACAATGTTTTCTCTGACAGGACTGACTGACCTCAGGATTCTGCTGTTGGGATGGCAGTTGTCTGGGAAGAGTTCAGCAGGAAACACCATTCTAGGAGGGAGTGGTTTTAAAGTTAGTCAGGTAGGTCAGAGGTCAGCGCAGTGTGAGGTGAGACAGGGTAGCGTAGCAGGGAGACAGGTGACAGTGGTGGACTCACCAGGCTGGTGGTACAACCATCCACTACAGGACACCTCAGAGATGGACGGACTGGAGATCCAGGACGGTGTGTCTCTCTGTCCTCCTGGACCACATGCTGTTCTTCTGGTCGTTCCTCTTCATACAGCATTCACCAAAGCAGTGAGAGTAGCAGTAGAGGAACACATGACCCTTCTGTCACAGAGCGCGTGGAGTCAGGCTATAGTCCTGTTCACCTATGGAGACCTTCTGGGAGACAGAAGCATCGAGCAGCACATCGAGGCTGAAGGAGAAGACCTCCGCTGGCTTGTTGACACATGTGGGAACAGGTACCATGTCTTCAACAACCAGGAGACAGATGACACTCAGGTCACAGAGCTGCTGCAGAAGATGGAGGAGATGGTGGCAGGAAACAGAGGAGGACACTATGAAGATGGTGGAGATGTTTCAGAGACGACGTCAGAGAGGAAGAAGATCAGAGAGGAACATGTCCACACATTGATGACCAAGACACAGAGACAAAGAACGGCTCTGAACGCTCTGTTTGAAGGTGAGGTTTCTCTGTGTGCGTGTGTGTGCGTGTTTGTGTTTGTGTGTGTGTGTGTGTGTGTGTGTGTGTGTGTGTGTGTGTGTGTGTGTGTGTGTGTGTGCGCATGTAGCCTTTACTGGTTTTAATGGGTTAAATAACAGTACTTGTTCTAATGAACAACTAATGAACATCATATTATTATATTGGTGCTTTACTTAATGCATTTAAACTCATTTACATAAGAATACATCATGTGATCAATTATTGATCACATGATACTAGTCAGTATAACTTCAAAATTCAAATGATACATTATGTATTGTTCTGTGGTCAGTTTAGTGCAATCATTTATGCAGTTTAATCTCACTAATGTAGTGTGTGTGTGCGTATGTGTGTGTGTGTGTGTGTGTGTGTGTGTGTGTGTGTGTGTGTGTGTGCGTGCGTGCGTCAGGAGAACATCAGAGTCTACCAGAGGTAAAGGTGATGCTGGTTGGTGGAGAACAGAATCAGAGAAACAGAGCTGGAGATATCATACTGCAGAATAATGTGTTTAAACGAACTCCATACAAGGTGAGTAATATGATATGAATGTGATGTTATAATTATAATGAATGACTTCACTCTAAGTAAATAAACAGTAAAGAGATCAAATATGTTTTCTGAAGATAATGTAACAGTATATAATATATTATACTATACTATCTGCTGTCATGAATGTGCATTGATCATGTGATCATTGAAGTGTCACTGATCAATACACAGAAATGTGTCATTTTAGATTTGTGTGTCGGCTATTATCATCGTAGGTCACTTCTGCTATTTCTATTTTTTTATCTTGAAAATGTACTAATTTAGAAGGTATTTGTAGAATCAGCATCTTAACCCATTTTGGGGCGGGAAACCCTTTTGGTGTTTCAAGCATCATGTTATGCTTTAGCTATTGAAAAATAGCAGATCTACAAGCTCATAGCGCGCCACAGAGTGCCGCGCTACGAGCTTGTAGGTCTGCTATTTTTGAAAAATTGCACAATATTAATCCCATATTACTGTCACTGTTAGACAAAGAAAATGAGAATAATATATTCAGTGAGTTCATTTCTGGTAAGATTGAAGAGCAACTCCAGTGAGGACAGAATAGAGTGAATGTTTTGATTATTATGACTAACATACAGTAAACATATTCCAGGAGTTTAAAACCCAGACTAAACTGACAGAATGTGTCAGACAACAGAGACGAGTTGCTGGAAGAACAGTGAGTGTGGTGAACTGTCCAGACTGGTCGACTACACCTCCATCACAGAAGACCAACGACGTCCTTCTACACGGTGTGACTCTGTGTTCTCCTGGACCCCACGCTGTCCTGGTGACTGTCGATGTCAGGTCCAGTTTCTGTGAAGCTGACAGGAGATCAGTGGAGGAACACATGGAGCTGCTGGGGGACAGAGTCTGGAGACGCGCTCTGGTTCTGTTCACGTGGGGATACTGGCTGGGAGGGAGACGTGTTGAGGAGTACATCGAGTCTGAAGGAGAACCTCTGAGGTGGATCCTGGAGAAATGTGGCTACAGGTACCACGTTCTGCATGGTGTCAACTGGGACATTTCAGAAGTCACAGAGCTGATGGAGAAAATAGAAGACATGGTGATGAGGGACAGAGGACACTTTGGACCTTCAAGAAAGATGACCCTGATTGAACGACTGAAAGGACAGAAAACCTTAACAGAAAAACAATGGAAGAAGAGAGAGCAGGAGATGATAGAGAGGATGAGGAGGTCTGTGACGACGGAGCCAGAAGAACCAACCCTGCCAGCTGGCAGGAGAAGGAAAAGCATGGAGCATCTTCCTCCGAGTAGTGAGTATCAATATCCTGTCTACAGCATATTGGCGTTGTTCCTCCGTGCGTGCGTGACCATGTGTGACCATGTGTGTGTGCGTGCATGCACAAATGCTCTGTACTGAATGCTCTGCTGACCTTTTGGGTATATCAGTGTGAATGTGTTGCTGTCTGTTGTCTTGTGTTCCAGTGAGTGTGTTTATATTGTCAGTGTAAATGTGTTGCTGTCTGTTGTCTTGTGTTCCAGTGAGTGTGTTTATATTGTCAGTGTAAACGTGTTGCCGTCTGTTGTCTTGTGTTCCAGTGAGTGTGTTTATATTGTCAGTGTAAATGTGTTGCTGTCTGTTGGCTTGTGTTCCAGTGAGTGTGTTTATATTGTCAGTGTAAATGTGTTGCTGTCTGTTGTCTTGTGTTCCAGTGAGTGTGTTTATATTGTCAGTGTAAATGTGTTGCTGTCTGTTGTCTTGTGTTCCAGTGAGTGTGTTTATATTGTCAGTGTAAACGTGTTGCTGTCTGTTGTCTTGTGTTCCAGTGAGTGTGTTTATATTGTCAGTGTAAATGTGTTGCCGTCTGTTGTCTATGTTTATATTGTCAGTGTAAATGTGTTGCTGTCTGTTGTCTTGTGTTCCAGTGAGTGGAGGAACTCGCTCTTCAGGATATGACACCGCCAGTAAAGCTCCAAGCATCAGTGATGCTGATGTAAGTGTGAGAGAGGAAGATGTTTCATAGATGAAACATTTAAGTTCTCATTTGTTTACTTTATGTTTCATTGTATTTTCAGTCTGTGGTGACGGGGCCAGCTGTCAAAAGAAGGAGAAGCATGATTTGGGATCCTCCAAGCAGTGAGTATAAATATCCTGTTTACATCATGATGTCATCACTGTCAGATGGAAACCTGTACTGTATGTCCAATAATGTTATACTTTTCCGGTAATAAAAAGAGGCTGTGTTTCAATGGGTAGTAATTATTTAGTCACAGCTGTTGTTAATACTTTTTATTGGTTCAATACTGTAGTTATAAAACACACAGCCAGACTACTTATGTCTTATGGCATTAATTTAGGAAAAAATTAAACGATAATTATGTAATCGTGTAATGTAATGTGTTGCTGTCTGTTGTCTTGTGTTCCAGTGAGTGTTTCAGTGTAAACGTGTTGCTGTCTGTTGTCTTGTGTTCCAGTGAGTGTGTTTATATTGTCAGTGTAAACGTGTTGCTGTCTGTTGTCTTGTGTTCCAGTGAGTGTTTATATTGTCAGTGTAAATGTGTTGCTGTCTGTTGTCTTGTGTTCCAGTGAGTGTGTTTATATTGTCAGTGTAAACGTGTTGCTGTCTGTTGTCTTGTGTTCCAGTGAGTGTGTTTATATTGTCAGTGTAAATGTGTTGCTGTCTGTTGTCTTGTGTTCCAGTGAGTGTGTTTATATTGTCAGTGTAAATGTGTTGCGGTCTGTTGTCTTGTGTTCCAGTGAGTGTGTTTATATTGTCAGTGTAAATGTGTTGCTGTCTGTTGTCTTGT
The DNA here is from genome assembly GCF_963924005.1 of Protomyctophum bolini. Lineage (NCBI taxonomy): Eukaryota > Metazoa > Chordata > Actinopteri > Myctophiformes > Myctophidae > Protomyctophum > Protomyctophum bolini. The sequence goes on along the minus strand of NC_137881.1, from coordinate 2,865,510 downwards.
GTTCCAGTGAGTGTGTTTATATTGTCAGTGTAAACGTGTTGCTGTCTGTTGTCTTGTGTTCCAGTGAGTGTGTTTATATTGTCAGTGTAAACGTGTTGCTGTCTGTTGTCTTGTGTTCCAGTGAGTGTGTTTATATTGTCAGTGTAAATGTGTTGCTGTCTGTTGTCTTGTGTTCCAGTGAGTATGTTTATATTGTCAGTGTAAATGTGTTGCTGTCTGTTGTCTTGTGTTCCAGTGAGTGTGTTTATATTGTCAGTGTAAATGTGTTGCTGTCTGTTGTCTTGTGTTCCAGTGAGTGTGTTTATATTGTCAGTGTAAATGTGTTGCTGTCTGTTGTCTTGTGTTCCAGTGAGTGTGTTTATATTGTCAGTGTAAATGTGTTGCTGTCTGTTGTCTTGTGTTCCAGTGAGTGTGTTTATATTGTCAGTGTAAATGTGTTGCTGTCTGTTGTCTTGTGTTCCAGTGAGTGGAGGAACACAGGATTTAGTATTTGACTCCATCAGTGTCGTTTCAAGCCAGGCAGAGTCTGATGTGTTTCCATTGTGGTCTACAGTATGTATTACATTAATCAACATAGCATAACACTTTGTTGATAACTAGCTTTAGTTACAAATGCAAATGTAATTGATCATATTTTTCCATTGTTGTTTTTATATAGGAAGATAAAAAAATATATGTAAGTGCTGATGATTGATATACCATATATCTGATATGTCGAGATGATATTTGTGCTTTTTCACTAATTACAATGTTCCCTCTCTTTCCTGTTGACAAGGAGACACGACAGAAGACTCTGTTTGAGAGACTGACAGGAGTTAAAACTCTAACAGCAGAAGAATGGAAGAAGAGAGAGGAGGAGCTGATCGATACGATGTTGACACTTGTGATGACGGAGCCACAAGAACCAAGTAGTGAGTCTTACTGTTGTCCTCATATGTGGACATGCATTACTTACTAAAATGTGTGTTTGTGCATTTCATAAAATAACAAGATTGGATTCATTTTCATTAAAGAATCATTAGTAGGCTGCTCTGAGATGAATATTTAGGGTGACCAGATTTAGGGTGACCCGTTGCGTGAAGTCCCTCATTTCCAAGACTTTTCAGGCGTCCCACAAACTGAGACCCTGTCCCACATTGGGCATATAGGGCAATATATTTGCAAACAAAGTATCTTGCTTTCAAATAAGTCAGGACACTGTCAAAGTGCACGTGGTCAGGTAGGACACCTACTGGACGACAAGAGGTACTGCATAGATCTCAAAAGAAAACTATCATTCCCAGACATGTCCTCTCCATTATAGTTACAGAGTGACCAGACGTGTCCCTTTGCGTGGGACAGCCCCTCAGGCATCAAACTGAGACCCTGTCCCACATTGTGACCGACAGGCATCAGTGTTCAACCTGAGACCCTGTCCCACATTGTGACTGGCAGGCATCAGTGTTCAAACTGAGACCCTGTCCCACATTGTGACCGACAGGCATCTGTGTTCAAACTGAGACCCTGTCCCACATTGTGACCGACAGGCATCTGTGTTCAAACTGAGACCCTGTCCCACATTGTGACTGGCAGGCATCAGTGTTCAAACTGAGACCCTGTCCCACATTGTGACTGGCAGGCATCAGTGTTCAAACTGAGACCCTGTCCCACATTGTGACTGGCAGGCATCAGTGTTCAAACTGAGACCCTGTCCCACATTGTGACCAACAGGCACCAGTGTTCAAACTGAGACCCTGTCCCACATTGTGACCGACAGGCGTCAGTGTTCAAATGGAGACCCTGTCTGTCCCACATTGTGACCGACAGGCATCCGTGTTCAAACTGAGACCCTGTCCCACATTGTGACTGACTGGCATCAGCGTTCAAATGCCCTAATTAATAGTCAGTCCTCAATAGTTGGCATTCTGTTGTAAAGCTCATCTTGCTGGAAAAGAGACAACCTCTTTTCCAGCAAGATGTTTTTAAGCCTGTTATAATAGGCCAACATGAGAAATATCCCCTGCCTTGGCTACAGTAGCATTTTAACCAAAATGGTTTTATTCTATTTTTATTCTAAGTGTAAATGTGTGTGTTTGTTGTCTTGTGTTGCAGTGACAGTATTTTATTCTAAGTGTAAATGTGTGTGTTTGTTGTCTTGTGTTGCAGTGACAGTGTTTTATTCTAAGTGTAAATGTGTGTGTTTGTTCTCTTGTGTTGCAGTGAGTGGTGACACACCTTCTGCCAAGGTCTCAGATTGGCGGAACAGACATCCTGGACCAATGGCGCCCTCTTCAGGATATGACACCATGAGCATGGCTCCTCCCAGCCAGGCAGACACTGGTGATGTGAGAGATGAAGATGTTTCATAGATGAAAACTTTATTAGGCTTGAGTTATACTTTGATGCACAGACCGGTGTCACACGGATGAATAGCAGATCTACAAGCTCACACAACTAGTAGTGATGAGCATTGCTATTCTTTTCAGTGTACTGACAATCCAATTCAAATCAGATCACTAAAACTTTACTTTGAATTGTACAGATCTAATTGTATTATTAAGACTCATGGGTATCTCCTACACCCAACACGTCACCAACGAGGAAGTACGGCAAAAGGTCAGCCAAGCCATTGGCCCACATGATGACCTTCTTACTACGGTCATAAAACGGAAACTGAGGTGGTACGGACACATCACCAGATCCTCTGGCCTTGCAAAGACCATCCTGCAAGGTACCGTACGAGGTGGCAGGAGAAGAGGGAGACAAAAGAAAAGATGGGAAGATAACATCGGAGAATGGACACACCTGAAACTCAGTGAGGCAATGAGAGCTGCCGAGGACAGAGAGGGATGGAGAGAGCTGGTCAACAGATCGTCTGTGGTGCCCCAACGACCCTCCGGGGTTACGGGATAGGTGAAGGTGAAGGAATTGTATTATTGTATTAATAAGAACATATTTCTACCGTGGTGTTTAAATCAGTTTAGGTTCACGTTTATTTGTCTTGATTCATTTGTTGTATTTAAATGTATATCTTATTATGTATATATTTCGATACGTTGTTGAATAGTAAGGTACAGGCTGATATTTGCATATTTCAGTCATATTGACATGATTGTCCCTTTCTTTAAATCTCTATTGGTCAATAAATGTAAACCCACACCAGTCAACCTCACCCACTTTTAAACATGTTTTACTGCTGCATTGACACCACAGTATAATTAATTAGTATTACTGTAAATTACTTTAACCCCTAGGATACTAAACCTGGGTGATTTTCACCCAGACAATTACAAACACGGGCGGGGACTTGACAAAAGGGTGAATTTGCAACACATAATGTGATGAATCCAGAGTTGCAGGAATACCCTCCATTTGATCCAAATAAACTCACCAAGGTTGCAGCTGTCGGGCAAGCTTGAATGATCCTCTTTCAATCTGCAGAGCGTTAGTCTTGTACAAATCCACCGTAGACAGTCAGCCAGCTACTTTCTGCTAAGACCTTCCGTGCCGTGATAAAGTGTTGGGGTTTGGAAGCGCTCGTGCAGGACTGATCTAAACGGCTCATAAAACCATAATTTTTAAACTTAAAAGCAACATGCCCAACATTTTTCATTAGATACAATTTGGGCATTTAGCAGACGCTCTTAATCCAGAGCGACTACATTGAGCAAGAACAAAAAAAGCATGGGAATACATACATGACATAAAAACATTTATCATGATATTGGTCCTACGTACCTTGTGTGTGTAGAAACTTCCGTGCATTTTGATCCCGGATCCTGGGAGTAGAGATTTGAACTGTTTCTCATATAACTCAAAATGATGGGACATCTAATTATAATTTGTTTAATTAATGTCCTTGATTTTATTATCCCTTTCTCTATAGGGAACTATTCCTATGCATGGTGAGATGGAAGAACATTGTGTTACAGAATCGCTGTCCTCTCCGGAGCTCCAAGATGAAAGTGATCTAAGTTTGTCCTTCAGTGGTTTGAGGACGGAAGAATCCGCCTCTCTGCCTCGTTCTCACAGCTTACCCTCACTGATCCAAAGCCCATGTTTAGAGAACAAGACGGGTTTCAGAGCAGAACGCTCCCGCAGCGTAAACGATGTTACACTACCGGACAAAACGCAGACATTCACGCCTGATATCATCGTTGTGGAAAACAAGGAACGCTACAGGTTCCACTGCGCCCACGCAGGACTGTTCCAATGCAGCGTGACCGGCCTGGGGTTTAAGATGGAGAAAGATGGAGAGGTGACTTACGGGACAGTCCCGTGGCACCGGGGCCTTCTGTCCCAGCTGAGCAAGAAGCCTGCGGGACCACTGTTTGACATCAAAGCTTCTCAGGGGTCTGTGTGTCAGCTACACATTCCACACTGTGAGATCCTCTCCACGGGTGGAGGCGAGTCCTTGTCTGTTGTCCATGTGGTGGATGATGACGGCTTTGAGCTGATCAAACCCCATGTGGTCACAGAAACTCATGTTATCATAGATGTAACTGGGTTGTCTTTATTTGGTCTCATCATGGAGATGCTGTTCGGGCCCAGACCTATCCTGGCACTGGTGGCACTGTTTTATACACCACCGATTGAGGATGATGATGACCCCATGTCAACGCTGAATGTACTGCTGCTACCCAGCAATGTGGTGCTGAGTGACGTGAAGAAGGAAAGGAAGGAGATGAACGGAGAAGAGATTTACATCGAAAAGCCTCCCTGCGTACTAATCCCAAAGAAGAAATATTCCCTCTCCACCTCGCATCGGGATGATGCCGTCGTCATTGAACCACACAGAGCAGGCTTTGAAGTCGACGAATCGTGCTATCACAATTACATCACGACGTTTCAAGTGACTTTAGAGAAAAGGATGAAGATGGTCGAGCTGCTTCTAAGGGACTGCAACACCTCTGTCTGTGCGTGGGAAAGCTGCGTGAACTTTTCAGCTCCTGCTGTGAGAAGACCACAGAGCCGACGCGTTAAGCGCACAGCGAGTCTCGCGGCAGAAGACAGACTGTATTCCGTGCGGAATAGCTTCATCGACAGCATTTCGGACGCCAGTCTCAACATTCTCCTGGACAGACTCTTTGCCATGGAGGTGTTAACCGAATCTGAGCGGGAGGCGGCCGCTGGGGAGCAGAGGAGAAATGTCAAGGCACGTATTGTCATCGACACAGTGAGGCACAAAGGACCTGATGTGAGTTCTACAATGATAGTGCTTCTTTGTGATCTGGACAAGTGCCTCTCTAAACATCTTGGGTTGATGTAGAACTGGACTGCTCCTTAACCCGGCCTAGGACACTGAACACGGGATAATTTCATCCGGACAATTATATTTTTGTCATTTTCGTAATGTTGCTGATGTCAGAGGTGGGCGGGTCTTTCAGTACCTTCATGATGCTCAGTGACATCATAATGTTGCTGATGTCAGAGGTGGGCGGGTCTTTCAGTACCTTCATGATGCTCAGTGACATCATGGAAGCTAGGTTTGTTTCCCTGCCCACATCCCTGGTTTTTTCTACAGGGATGTTCGGGTGAATTTCGTGATATAGAGAAAAATCCCATACACCCACAATTGACTTGTTTCTTCACTGGACTTCACTGGACCATTCTCACAGGAATGGGTGGACCAAAGGAGAATGTTGAGATGTGATCTGTATTGTATTTATATGTAATGTATACTGAAGTGCCACACCGGAAGTACCGGATATGCCTGTTACCCCAATGTGTATATAATGACGATAAAGACACTCAAGAACAAGCTCATCGATAAAAACGGTACGACATTCAACATTGAGGTACAGAGAAAAGTTCTGATGTTGATGAATGTCATGGGTGCTACATCAAAACGTGGCATGAAATTCTAGTTCTGGGTGCCTGCCATGCAATGGCAGAAACACAGGTTGAAATCCGAAACACATACCTAATAATAATCGTAATAATAATAATGTTCCGAAACTTTGACCTCTATGGCCGGCCGCACGGTTTACCAAAGCCCCGCAATATATACATCAAAACACGCGGCTAAAACATAATTTATGGGAAAAAACTCAAACTAAAAACAAACATGATCTGCCCTGCAGTCACCATGCTGCACCTGTGATGTTCCTTTTTACTGACACCAAGTTTAAAATAAGAATTGAACGCACAGAATATCACTACGAAACAACTGAAAAACCTGTTATTTTAACGGTAGTGGATGGTAGTGTGATAGGAGAAGGATATCAAATGGAACACAACCACCCTAAAGACTAATCATTGTGTATATTCCTGCACTATACCTGCATTGAGTGACCTTGGTACATAGAATTTGATCTATTGAAGATTCTGACCTTCAAATGTACATAATTTTTGTTTTGATTGTATTGTTCTTTCTGCTTTGGCAATGTATAAACGTACGTTTTCTCATGCCAATAAAGCCCTTTGAATTGAAATTGGATGGAGAGAGAGAGGGGATTTTTGTCCAACCACGAAACGGCAACCAATGGGTGCGAAGAGGGGCACAAACACGGGCGGGGACTTGACAAAAGGGTGAATTTGCAACACATAATGTGATGAATCCAGAGTTGCAGGAATACCCTCCATTTGATCCAAATAAACTCACCAAGGTTGCAGCTGTCGGGCAAGCTTGAATGATCCTCTTTCAATCTGCAAAGCGTTAGTCTTGTACAAATCCACCGTAGACAGTCAGCCAGCTACTTTCTGCTAAGACCTTCCGTGCCGTGATAAAGTGTTGGGGTTTGGAAGCGCTCGTGCAGGACTGATCTAAACGGTTCATAAAACCATCATTTTTAAACTTAAAAGCAACATGCCCAACATTTTTCATTAGATACAATTTGGGCATTTAGCAGACGCTCTTAATCCAGAGCGATTTACATTAAGCAAGAACAAAAAAAGCATGGGAATACATACATCACATAAAAAAAGCATTCATCATGATATTGGTCCTACCTTGTGTACCTTGTGTGTGTAGAAACTTCCGTGCATTTTGATCCCGATTCCTGGGAGTAAAGATTTGAACTGTTTCTCATATAACTCAAAATGGTGGGACATCTAAAAGCTCAGAGATCAAAAGTCGGAAAACACAAAAGTCGTTCGTTCGTTCGTGAGGAGTCGCAGACGTGTATCAAAGTGTTATTGCCGACGGTCAAACGGTTCATGAGCTATGCTATATTCAAAGTTAACATTTTCTTTTTTTAATATATTTTTTATCCCACGATTTTGTAACCCATTTTTCACCCCTGTGTCAATCATCTACTGTGATCCTGGGCTCTACACACCCTCCGCCAACCTGGGGAGAGCAACGGACTCAACTCATGCTTCCTTCATGCCTGAGTGTCCAAGTTGCTCCTTTACACCTGACAGGGGGAGTTTCCCTGGTTGGACGTAGCGCGTGGAAGGAACACGTTATTCCAACCAGTTCCTTTCCCCTCCAATTTAAACAACATTAACTTCACCTTGTCACTGGATCTGCCATTCACTTCATGCATGCGCATAAAACCCTCTACTGCTGCTATGGTTGGCGGAAGAAACAGAAGAAGGGAGAAGATAACCGGATTGCAGCAGTATTGAGTTCACACATCTGGCGGAGTCAGGTTGGTTAGGGAGAACAACAATGAGCTGGCAGCCTACACAGGCTTTGGCCACCTGGTTAAAGGGACACTTCACCCTTTTTGCAAAAAAATATATGTTAATGACGTTTAGAAGCTTTAGATCACTTTCCTGGGGGTCTTTATGTGTGTAATATGTGGTTTTAGATATTTTAGATTGTAGCAGTGAGCCTGTTGTCTCTGATGTCATGGACACTGGGCTCACTACCTTCCTGGACTACAATTCCCATAATTCTTTGGTGCACTGCTCCTCCTTGTGGATAGGGGGGAGAGCTGTCTTACTGAGACAACATGTAGTCCAGGAAGGAAGTGAGCCCAGTTGTCCATGACATCAGAGACAACAGGTTCACTGCTACAATCTAAAATATCTAAAACCACATATTACACACATAAAGACCCCCATGAAAGTGTTCTAAAGCTCCTAAACGTCATTAACATATATTATTTTGCAAAAAGGGTGAAGTGTCCCTTTAAGAGTGTCCACTGTGAAACTGGGAGGCCGGCGGTTCGATCCCCGGCTGGGTCATACCAAAGACTGTAAGAATGGGACCCAATGCCTCCCTGCTTGGTCATTTACAAGAGGTTATACATAACAGTTATAAAGAGCGTCACAGTCCCGCCCCCCCCCCCTTTATTTAAAGACGTTTACGCCGCGGACAAAGCCAACTGGAGTTGTGACAAATCATGACAACGAACACAATGTTTTGGGGCCGAACAAATAATTAGAAAGAAGAAAAAAAACGGCAGGTTACAACACTTTTTGTCTTGTTGTTTGGTCCAAAATATTGTGTTTGTTGTCATGATTCGTCACGACAAGAGTTGGCTTTGTCCGCGGCGTAAACGTCTTTAAATAAAGGAAAGGGGGCGGGACTGGGCCTGGCGTCGTCACGAAAGGGGGCGGGACTGGGCCTGGCGTGGTCATGAAAGGGGGCGGGACTGCGACGCTCTACATAACTATGGTTCTCTACGACACATTTCTCTGCGGTAACGTGTGTGACAAATTGCACGACGTTGACGTTGAGTTAATGCTCTCAAGTTTATTTTTGGCAGTGTTTATAACTCCAAAACATCTATTTTGCAGATCATGATTTAAAAATAAAAAAGGAAGATAGAAAATAAAAATCAAAACAGAGGGAAACAAAAACAACCACACTTAAAACACAAATCTAGATCAAGCTTATTTTTGCTATTATTAAATACTGTATAAAATTATTGGTTCACTATAAAAGTATTGTATTCTATGGCATAGAGTCATGCATAAAGGCTCATTCATAGTCTGGATTTTCGGTGGTGAGGTGACCACCGCTCCGGTGGTGAGGTGACCACCTCTCTCTAGTGGTGAGGTGACCACCACTCCGGTGGTGAGGTGGTGGTGAGGTGACCACCGCTCCGATGGTGAGGTGACCACCTCTCTCCGGTGGTGAGGTGACCACCTCTCTCTGGTGGTGAGGTGACCACCGCTCCGGTGGTGAGGTGACCACCTCTCTCTAGTGGTGAGGTGACCACCACTCCGGTGGTGAGGTGGTGGTGAGGTGACCACCGCTCCGATGGTGAGGTGACCACCTCTCTCCGGTGGTGAGGTGACCACCGCTCCGATGGTGAGGTGACCACCTCTCTCCGGTGGTGAGGTGACCACCTCTCTCCGGTGGTGAGGTGACCACCTCTCTCCGGTGGTGAGGTGACCACCTCTCTCCGGTGGTGAGGTGACCACCGCTCCGGTGGTGAGGTGACCACCGGAGCTGAAATAACGTGGAGCGGTGGTGAGTAAAAACAGAGAGAAGGGCTGGGGCGGTCGTTCGCGGCTCAGTGACATCATGTTCGGTGGTCACCTCAGTGACATCATGTTCGGTGGTCACCTCACCACCGAAGACCCAGACTATGAATGACGCTTGACTCTATGGTGCTATGGCATCTCATCCTTGACTCTATGGTGCTATGGCATCTCATCCTTGACTCTATGGTGCTATGGCATCTCATCCTGTCTAAAGAGCATATTGCGGTCAGTGATAACAGTGAACAGGTACGTGTGCACAGGAAGGGACCAGTGTCCAGGGTTCTACAGCAATAGGTTCTCAACGGTCGGCTCCGGGGACCACCCGGGGGTCCAAATGGGACACTTTGAAGGGTCAGTGAAGGGACGGCTCACACCGAGCACTAGAACTATATCTCAGTGGTCCGGGGACCACCCGGGGGTCCAAATGGGACACTTTGAACTAAAGGGTCAGTGAAGAAACGGTTCACACCGAGCACTAGAACTATACCTCAGTGGTTCTGGGGACCACCAGGGGTCCATGAGGGGGTTAACCAGAATAGTTTTTTGATCAACGTTTGCCTGTTATCTCTCCTAACGGTACCGACATCAATACAACATGGAATTGTGGACAAAATCGTACCAAACGACAAAAAAGTTAACTCTTTAGTGTTTGGGTCTGTGAGGCTAAATCTCAACAAATGGTGGTCTGTGGCTCAAATGCCGAATTAATGAATAATAATAATGGACCTTGATGTGAATAGCCTTGTAACTATATTGTATTTTTATTTCATAGTTTGTGTGAACTTGACTTAAAACTAAATGTCTATATTTCTAGTGGTCAGTGTGAATGGCCCTTAAAAAACAAACAAAAAAACATTTCACTTTCAAACATGTTTGTAACTTCAAACTCCATTTTTGATAGATTGATTGAAGACACACATCCATCTGTAGTTCAGGTGACTGATATTGTCCTTCTAATTAATACGTGGTTTTCTATTACTTTCTTCATTTATTTTGCGGGTTTTCTTTTATACATTATTCCATTTGAAAGTGAAACATCCCTGTGAACTCTCCAGGGTTGAACGGACCTTTAAAGGACCACTTTTCAACCCATCTTCATATAATAGGTCCTCACTAATATTCATGATAAAATGGCACGATTTGTTTCTACTCAGTCTGTGTCTCATATAGGAGGGCTGTGGGCGGTTTAGAAACCGTCTTCCAGTGACATCATCATTAGGCAGATTTATTTTTTAAACAAGATTTTTTTTTAACAAAAATGTGAGAACGAAGGCTTCCATTTTCGCAACTTTTCAGGACTAAGAAAGCCTGCCGTTTCTATTAGCTTGTATTCCCCACCGATGATGTCACTGGAAGACGGTTTCTGATTTGCCCACAGACCTCCTGTGGAGAGACAGACCCGAGTAGAAGAAAATGGCGCCATTTTCTTTCATGATTATTAGTGAGGACCTATTATTGTGAAGATAGGTTGAAAAGTGGTGAAGTGGTCCTTTAACGAGCCCGCGGTTTAAATGAACACACTGAGGGTTTTACAGTGTAGACTGTAACACACTGAGGGTTTTACAGTGTAGACCGAAGTCTACACTGAGGGTTTTACAGTGTAGACTGTAACACACTGAGGGTTTTACAGTGTAGACTGTAACACACTGAGGGTTTTACAGTGTAGACCGAAGTCTACACTGAGGGTTTTACAGTGTAGACTGTAACACACTGAGGGTTTTACAGTGTAGACTGTAACACACTGAGGGTTTTACAGTGTAGACTGTAACACACTGAGGGTTTACAGTGTAGACTGTAACACACTGAGGGTTTTACAGTGTAGACTGTAACACACTAAGGGTTTACAGTGTAGACTGTAACACACTGAGGGTTTTACAGTGTAGACCGAAGTCTACACTGAGGGTTTTACAGTGTAGACTGTAACACACTGAGGGTTTTACAGTGTAGACTGTAACACACTGAGGGTTTTACAGTGTAGACTGTAACACACTGAGGGTTTTACAGTGTAGACTGTAACACACTAAGGGTTTACAGTGTAGACTGAAGTCTACACTGAGGGTTTTACAGTGTAGACTGTAACACACTGAGGGTTTTACAGTGTAGACTGTAACACACTGAGGGTTTTACAGTGTAGACTGAAGTCCCAAGGTCTGCTATTTTTGGGAAAAAAAACGAAGAACAACTGACATTTCTTTAAATCTGATCTCAGGTCAGAATGGGTTAATCAGACCAGTGTGTGTGTGTGTGTGTGTGTGTGTCCAGTGGAAACCTCGTATGAATCTGATCTCAGGTCAGAATGGGTTAAGGTCTACAGTTGGTGGTAGGACTGGCGGATGTTCAGCGAGTCTCGGAGCATCAGGTCCCGGAGGCGCCACAGGGCGTCGGCCATGGTGCTGTGAGCTCCTTTGCTCTTCAGCCAATGAGCCGGCAGACGAGCCTCCTGCTCCTTAGACAGGTACCAGTCTCTCCTCTGAGCTGCAGGGGGGAGAGGGGGGGGGGGGAGGGGGAGGGAGGGGGGGAGAGGGAGGGGGAAGGGGAGGGGGAGGGAGAGGGGGAGAGGGAGAGGGAGAGAGGGGGAAGGGGAGGGGGAGAGAGGGGAGAGGAGGGGGGAGGGAGAGGGAGGGAGAGAGGGGGAAGGGAGAGGGAGAGAGGGGAGAGGAGGGGGGGAGGGAGAGGGAGGGAGAGAGGGGGAAGGGAGAGGGAGAGAGGGGAGAGGAGGGGGGGAGGGAGGGGGAGGGAGAGGGAGAGGGAGGGGTAGAGAGAGAGAGAGAGACACAGAGACAGAGATAGAGAGAACGCACTGGATGGTAAACTTAAGCAATAAGCCACGAGAGGTCTCAGGTTCGCGGGTATTTTACACTGGCTGGGGGCATATAGGCAGACCCCAGTCTACCCCCCCCCCCCCCCAGCCAGTGGTATTTTACACTGGCTGGGGGCGTATAGGCAGACCCCAGTCTACCCCCCCCCCCCCCAGCCAGTGGTATTTTACACTGGCTGGGGGCATATAGGCAGACCCCAGTCTACCCCCCCCCCCCAGCCAGTGGTATTTTACACTGGCTGGGGGCGTATAGGCAGACCCCAGTCTACCCCCCCCCCCCCCCAGCCAGTGGTATTTTACACTGGCTGGGGGCGTATAGGCAGACCCCAGTCTACCCCCCAGCCAGTGGTATTTTACACTGGCTGGGGGCGTATAGGCAGACCCCAGTCTACCCCCCCCAGCCAGTGGTATTTTACACTGGCTGGGGGCGTATAGGCAGACCCCAGTCTACCCCCCAGCCAGTGGTATTTTACACTGGCTGGGGGCGTATAGGCAGACCCCAGTCTACCCCCCAGCCAGTGGTATTTTACACTGGCTGGGGGCGTATAGGCAGACCCCAGTCTACCCCCCAGCCAGTGGTATTTTACACTGGCTGGGGGCGTATAGGCAGACCCCAGTCTACCCCCCCCCAGCCAGTGTAAAATACCCAGTAAGCTGCATGGGGCCTCGAGTGGCTTATTGCTTTTCTAAAAGCGGTTACAAACATAATAGCAATATTAACCTATAATACAACGATTTAATTCACAAAAGTAGCTACGCTTTGCGACCACCAGAGCGAGCAGCCACATCACTTCCTCGTTGTGCTCTGCGAGACAAGTAGCCCCGGTGATTGGCTTATCGGTGGAATTTACACCGCTCACGTGACGGTAACCAGCCAATCAGAATCAAGTATTGGGAACTACCCGTTTTAGAAGGTGCTTTTATCCAAGGCGCTTTACATAGATGCATCTCACACACACACACACACACACACACACACCCCTAATACTAATACTCCTCTTAACAGACAACAATCCATGATTATGAATCAACCAAACCGAATAGGAGCAGACGAACGGTAGTGGATTACATCAGAGTACTTAGGAAATAATCACGGTGGAGAGTTGGACTGAAACGACGATACTTTTATCACAAAGACCGGTCTGTACCCGTCCCGCCCAGGGAGGATGCACGCATGCTGTGATGTGTTGAGCAGGGAGTTTAGAACAGATGTCAGTCCAGGTGTTTCACACAGACACAGATGAATGTCATAGTAGTATAGATGTATAGCTTATATGTATAGTTTCATTATAGATATTCCACTGTTACTTTCTTAGCTTACGCATGTTTCATGATAAATGCTTTTATGTGATGTATTCCCATGCTTTTGTTCTTGCTTAATGTAAGTCGCTCTGGATTAAGAGCGTCTGCTAAATGCCTAAATTGTAAATTGTAATGTCACTATAAGCTGGTTTATTTGGCAGCCTACTACAAAGAGCATCGGTCCAGTATTGACCGTATTACACCAGGTCTCACGGCACATATCATAAACAAAAGATGAACGAGCATACAGCCATACTGCCCGCTAACGTAGTACTACACACATATAATGGAAAGTGACGTCAGATCTTCTACCCACAACAAAACAAAAGGGAGCAGTGCACCACCCTGTGGCACCAACTGGAACTGCATACTGACTGTTACAACGCAAGCCTCCAAAGCCCTTTACATTTCTCTCTCTCTTAGGTCACATTCACACCAGAGAGCTTTGCTGCGATTAAAACGAATCCTGCTGCGCGTTTTCAGAAAGGGCACTTCCGTTTGGCAGGTGTGAATTAAGGCTCATTCGAATCCTAATGCGTATCAAAGAACCGCATTTTACTCCGAGCAAAAACGGGGGTTTCGCTTCACCTCCAATCGCACTCGATTACGATTCGGTGCAGGTGTGAATGCAATCCGCAGTAAATAAAGGAAATGAAGCAAACAAAGTGGCGAGGGGTGAGGAGCTGAACACAGTTGGAGACGGAGAAGGCATATTTTACGCAGCGCAAAGATGGCCCATTACCGTGGATACTAGACGTGGTCGAATGAGGAGACTGAAGCCCTGATCGAAATGAGGACGAGTACATTAATCAATTGCTTTTTTTTGTTAATGACGTTTAGAAGCTTTAGAACACTTTCCTGGGGGTCTTTATGTGTGTAATATGTGGTTTTAGATATTTTAGATTGTAGCAGTGAGCCTGTTGTCTCTGATGTCATGGACACTGGGCTCACTACCTTCCTGGACTACATGTTGTCTCAGTAAGACAGCTCTCCCCCCTATCCACAAGGAGGAGCAGTGCACCAAAGAATGGTGGGAATTGTAGTCCAGGAAGGTAGTGAGACCAGTGTCCATGACATCAGAGACAACAGGCTCACTGCTACAATCTAAAATATCTAAAACCACATATTACACACATAAAGACCACCAGGAAAGTGTTCTAAAGCTTCTAAACGTCATTAACATATATATGTTAAGTGTCCCTTTAAGAAAACACATAAAAACACTGCAGTGTATTATAGCCTACAGAATATTCTGTCTGTCTGTCTGTCTGTCTGTGCCGTAAACATGGAGTGCTGTCACTGTGTGGGGACTGGGGAGCAGGGACTTTCATCTGGATAAACTTGTAAACATAGTATCCTCATCTTCAAAATCCTCTGAATAGGAGAAGACGAACGGTAACGGACACGTACGTACCAGAGACTGACACGGGAGTGGATTTCCACTCCTGTCCTGTCCCACTCCCACAGAAAAAGATCCTGTCCTGTCCCACTCCCACAGAAAAGATCCTGTCCTGTCCCACAGAAAAAGATCCTGTCCTGTCCCACTCCCACAGAAAAAGATCCTGTCCTGTCCCACTCCCACAGAAAAAGATCCTGTCCTGTCCCACTCCCACAGAAAAAGATCCTGTCCTGTCCCACTCCCACAGAAAAAGATCCTGTCCTGTCCCACTCCCACAGAAAAAGATCCTGTCCTGTCCCACTCCCACAGAAAAAGATCCTGTCCTGTCCCACTCCCACAGAAAAAGATCCTGTCCTGTCCCACTCCCACAGAAAAAGATCCTGTCCTGTCCCACTCCCACAGAAAAAGATCCTGTCCTGTCCCACTCCCACAGAAAAAGATCCTGTCCTGTCCCACTCCCACAGAAAAAGATCCTGTCCTGTCCCACTCCCACAGAAAAAGATCCTGTCCTGTCCCACTCCTACAGAAAAAGATCCTGTCCTGTCCCACTCCCACAGAAAAAGATCCTGTCCTGTCCCACTCCCACAGAAAAAGATCCTGTCCTGTCCCACTCCCACAGAAAAAGATCCTGTCCTGTCCCACTCCCACAGAAAAAGATCCTGTCCTGTCCCACTCCCACAGAAAAAGATCCTGTCCTGTCCCACTCCCACAGAAAAAGATCCTGTCCTGTCCCACTCCCACAGAAAAGATCCTGTCCTGTCCCACTCCCACAGAAAAAGATCCTGTCCTGTCCCACTCCCACAGAAAAAGATCCTGTCCTGTCCCACTCCTACAGAAAAAGATCCTGTCCTGTCCCACTCCCACAGAAAAAGATCCTGTCCTGTCCCACTCCCACAGAAAAAGATCCTGTCCTGTCCCACTCCCACAGAAAAGATCCTGTCCTGTCCTGTCCCACTCCCACAGAAAGAGATCCTGTCCTGTCCCACTCCCACAGAAAAATATCCTGTCCTGTCCCACTCCCACAGAAAAAGATCCTGTCCTGTCCCACTCCCACAGAAAAAGATCCTGTCCTGTCCCACTCCCACAGAAAAGATCCTGTCCTGTCCCACAGAAAAAGATCCTGTCCTGTCCCACTCCCACAGAAAAATATCCTGTCCTGTCCCACTCCCACAGAAAAAGATCCTGTCCTGTCCCACTCCCACAGAAAAAGATCCTGTCCTGTCCCACTCCCACAGAAAAGATCCTGTCCTGTCCCACAGAAAAAGATCCTGTCCTGTCCCACTCCCACAGAAAAAGATCCTGTCCTGTCCCACTCCCACAGAAAAGATCCTGTCCTGTCCCACTCCCACAGAAAGAGATCCTGTCCTGTCTCACTCCCACAGAAAGAGATCCTGTCCTGTCTCACTCCCACAGAAAGAGATCCTGTCCTGTCTCACTCCCACAGAAAGAGATCCTGTCCTGTCTCACTCCCACAGAAAAAGATCCTGTCCTGTCCCACTCCCACAGAAAAAGATCCTGTCCTGTCCCACTCCCACAGAAAAAGATCCTGTCCTGTCCCACTCCTGGACCAGGGTAAAAAGAAAAATCCTGTCCTGTCCAACTCCTGTAGAATGACTCCTGATCCCATCCCGCTCCCACTCGAGATGACTCCCACTCCCATCCCGCTCCTGTTTTCTTTTTCCTGATGGATTATGGGTATGTGTAGTTCTTTTGACTTAAGAGCGTTGTCTCACTGAAAGATGACTACAAATATGGGTGCTTCTGTTCTTTTGGTTGGCGCCACGACCAGCTGAAAATGATCATTATGATTCTAGATAGATGTCATTCCCGCTCCTGCACGCTCCCGTTGACTTTCATTCCCGATCCCGTCCCGATGACGGGATTAATAAAAATGTTAATCCCAATCCCACGGGAATCACGTGACCCACGGGAATCCCGACAACATGTCACTCTCTCTAGTACGTACCTTTGAGCGTCTGGTCCCACTGGCTGACGGTGCCAGACTCGGCCGTCAGGCCCTCGATGTACTTCAGGTAGGCCTCGGAGTGAAGCACGCGCTGCGTCTTGGGGGGCGGGGCCACGAACATGGGCGATGTGGGCTGACCCTGGCCGGGGTAGGGGGGAGGGGCATGCTGCCCCCCGGGGCTGAACATCCCGGGCTGGAGTTACAATAATGAAAAATTAATAAATCACACCTGTGTGAAGTGAGGGGCGCCCTCATCTTAATTTAACCCATTTTTGGGGCGGGAACCCCCTTTCGGTGTTTTAAGAAATATGGCATACTTTAGCTGTTGAAAAATAGCAGATCTACTAGCAGAGCGTGTAGGTCTGCTATTTTTTGAAAAATCGTGAAAATGCGGAAACAAATCTTTGAATATATATTCTTTCAGAAGACTTTCATTTATTAATTTCGATGTCAGGCCTAAATGGGTTAAAACTCCTACAGTGGGCCTGGGCCGTGGCTCAGCGGTCCAATCAGGGCCTGGGCCGTGGCTCAGCGGTCCAATCAGGGCCTGGGGCCGTGGCTCAGCGGTCCAATCAGGGCCTGGGCCGTGGCTCAGCGGTCCAATCAGGGCCTGGGGCCGTGGCTCAGCGGTCCAATCAGGGCCTGGGGCCGTGGCTCAGCGGTCCAATCAGGGCCTGGGCCGTGGCTCAGCGGTCTAATCAGGGCCTGGGGCCGTGGCTCAGCGGTCCAATCAGGGCCTGGGGCCGTGGCTCAGTGGTCCAGGCAACCTTGGCTGGTATAACCCAGTCTGTCAGTGTGCCGCGGGTTCGACTCCCGATCCCGACGGCCTTTACTGCATGTCTCCCCCCCCCCCCCCCCCCCCCCCCATCTTTCCTGTCAGCCTACTGTCTGTCCCTCCATGAAATATATACAAATAATTAAGGCGAAAGCCACAACCATTTTTTTTTTAAATAAAGAAAAATTGATAAAAAAATTATAATATTATAACAAAACCCCCTGTCATGTGATCCAGTAAATTACCTGTTGCATGTAGTGGTTTCCAGGGATGGGACTTCCTGCCATGCCATTCATACCAGGACCCATCATACCTGTCAATCAAACATCATACATGTCAGTCAAACATCATACCTGTCAATCAAACATCACACCAGTCAGTCAAACATCATACCTGTCAATCAAACATCATACCTGTCAATCAAACAGGAACATCATCATACCTGTCAATCAAACATCATACCTGTCAATCAAACAGGAACAATTCATTTATTATACCAGGACCCATCATACCTGTCAATCAAACATCATACCTGTCAATCAAACGGGAACTATTCATTTCTTATACTAGGACCCAACTTACATTTTAGTCGACCAAATCTGTAGACTGTAGATTCATATCTTAATATATATTCGACTAAAACTAGACTAACACACAAAACAATTAATTCATTCATTTTAGTTAGAAACCAGGAAGGAGTCAGGAAGTAAAATTACGCTATGTTACATGTCTCGCGATTGTCATTTAAATCCACACAAAACATACTGCGGAATACTGTCGTTTAGATAAATCAGATAAATACTGTTTAGATAAATACTGTCGTTTAGATAAATCAGATAAATACTGTTTAGATAAATACTGTCGTTTAGATAAATCAGATAAATACTGTTTAGATAAATACTGTCGTTTAGATAAATCAGATAAATACTGTTTAGATAAATACTGTCGTTTAGATAAATCAGATAAATACTGTTTAGATAAATACTGTCGTTTAGATAAATCAGATAAATACTGTCGCTTAGATAAATACTGTCGTTTAGATAAATCAGATAAATACTGTCGCTTAGATAAATGAATACTGTCGTTTAGATAAATACTGTCGTTTAGAGAAATACTGTCGTTTAGATAAATGAATACTGTGGTTTAGATAAATGAATACTGTCGTTTAGATAAATCAGATAAATACTGTCGCTTAGATAAATGAATACTGTCGTTTAGATAAATACTGTCGTTTAGATAAATCAGATAAATACTGTCGTTTAGATAAATCAGATAAATACTGTCGTTTAGATAAATACTGTCGTTTAGATAAATCAGATAAATACTGTCGTTTAGATAAATACTGTCGTTTAGATAAATCAGAAAAATACTGTCGTTTAGATAAATACTGTCGTTTAGATAAATACTGTCGTTTAGATAAATCAGATAAATACTGTCGTTTAGAGAAATACTGTCGTTTAGATAAATGAATACTGTGGTTTAGATAAATGAATACTGTCGTTTAGATAAATCAGATAAATACTGTCGTTTAGATAAATACTGTCGTTTAGATAAATCAGATAAATACTGTCGTTTAGAGAAATACTGTCGTTTAGATAAATGAATACTGTGGTTTAGATAAATGAATACTGTCGTTTAGATAAATCAGATAAATACTGTTGTTTAGATAAATACTGTCGTTTAGATAAATCAGATAAATACTGTTGTTTAGATAAATACTGTCGTTTAGATAAATCAGATAAATACTGTCGTTTAGATAAATACTGTCGTTTAGATAAATCAGATAAATACTGTTGTTTAGATAAATACTGTCGTTTAGATAAATCAGATAAATACTGTCGTTTAGATAAATACTGTCGTTTAGATAAATCAGATAAATACTGTCGTTTAGATAAATACTGTCGTTTAGATAAATCAGATAAATAGTAAATACTGTTGTTTAGATAAATACTGTCGTTTAGATAAATCAGATAAATACTGTTGTTTAGATAAATACTGTCGTTTAGATAAATCAGATAAATACTGTCTTTTCGATAAATACTGTCGTTTAGATAAATCAGATAAATACTGTCGTTTAGATAAATACTGTCGTTTAGATAAATCAGATAAATACTGTCTTTTCGATAAATACTGTCGTTTAGATAAATACTGTCGTTTAGATAAATCAGATAAATACTGTCTTTTAGATAAATACTGTTCACCAACTACAGAAATACATATTTATATATAATGAACGTAGTAAACGTTCACTAACTACAGACTAAAGACAATACATATTTGCATCGAAGAAAAAAAGAGAATCGTGTGAGAATCGTGATCTCAATTCCTGTGGAGGAAAATTTAAAAAAAATCACATTTTGAGCAAGAATCGTGCAGCTGCTAATTGAAAGTGATCAAAGATGCACAACTTAACGTGCGTTGCTGAAGCTAAACCAAAGCAACCAAGCCCTCCAACGGCAGGTAGAGAGAGAGAGAGAGAGAGAGACCCTCTATAGACCAGTGCACACATAGACATCAAAAGGGGGCTTCAGCCCCTGCCCCTTTTTCCCCCGTCTGTAAAACAACTGCCCTCTCCTCCAGACCAACGAATGCAGCGTTTACTACATGGTGAAAGGAATGCACATGCCACTCCTGACTCCTCTCCATTCCATGCCATGCCATGCCTGGAAGGAAGGCAGCGTTCAGGAGCATCGCGTTTATTTCTCAAGTCTCCTGAACTTATAAAAAACACACAATTTTGCGTTGAACAAATTTGTTTAAAAAACCCATGTCGTTTGACACACCTGCATCTCCACTAGCTAAAGAGTGCTGGGGTTGGTTGCGCCCCCGGACGAAAATAGCTGATCTACAAGCTTGTTGTGAGCTTGTATAGATCTGCTATTTTCACCCAAAAAGTGCCCCTCTTACGGGATTCCAGCCCCTGATCTACTAGCAGAGCTTGTATAGGTCTGCTATTTTTGAAAGATCGTGAAAATGCGGCACAAATCTTTGAATATATATTCTTTCAGAATACTTTATTTTTTCCCCGATGTCAACTAACACCAGCTATCGCCAACCCCTTTTGGTGTTAGCATCATGTCATGCTTTAGCTATTGAAAAATACCAGATCTACAAGCTCATATTTTTAGAATCTGATCTCAGGTCAGAATGGGTTAACACTCTCTGCATGACGTCCCCCCCCCCCCCCAAAGCGGAGCAGGTCCAGTGGCCTTACCCCCCGGGTGTGGGGGGGGGGTGAGGGTACCTACCCGGGTGGGGGGCCATGCCGGGGTGAGGGTACCCGGGCATGCCGGGCTGCAGGTGGTGGTGGTGGTGAGGGCCAGGGCCGTAGGTACCCATTGGGGGGGCCAGGCACAACAGGCCCTCGTGATGGGGGGGGGCGCCCCCCTGCATGGGCATGTAAGGATAAGCTCCCATCATGCCTTGTGGTGGTGGGGGTGGGGGGGGGGGGGGGGGGGTGGAGAGAGAGAGAGAGAGAGAGAGGGGGAGGACAACAACATAAACCATGCATTAAGTGACATGCAAGTAGTGACTAGAAGATTTACATGCGATGGTAGAAAGGGTTTCTTTGAAGCTGCTATGAGCAATAACATGTCACGGTCATTTTAACCCGTTTTGGTGTTATAGCATCATGTCGTGCTTTAGCTATTGAAAAATAGCAGATCTACAAGCTCGTAGCGCGCCACCGAGTGGCGCGCTACGAGCTTGTAGAGTCTGCTATTTTTGAAAAATCAAAGAGCGACTGTGACATATTATAAGACATTTTTAGAATCTGATCTCGGGTCAGAATGGAAAACTGTCAGGATGTAGAAGACAATTTTTAGAATCTGATCTCAGGTCAGAATGGTTGTTTTGTATTCAGACATGCAGCAATGAGTAGAACGCTCCCAAAAAACCATTTAGTCTCTGTGACACATCTAGGGCCCGCAATCGGCATTCAAAGATGTTCCTAGAAGCTTTGTCATTGGTCGATTTGCCTGTCTACTTCCTGATTGGGTAGTCATTTCGACTGGGTTTTTTTTCTCGACCAATGACAAAGCTTCTAGGAACATCTTTGAATGCAGATTGTGGCCTCTGCCTAGATGTGTCAGACTAAATGTTTTTTGGGAGAGTTTTACCCATTGCTGGCTCTGTGAATTAATAAAAAAAAGGTCATAATTCTGACATATTATTGCTTATAGGAGCTTTGAGGGATGTTGGTTTGGTTAAAAACGAAATGTTTAGTGTTAAAAAGCTCTATTTCAGATGGTAATCATAGAGGGTTTGATCAGAACCTGCTCTTTAGCCCGTAAAGGGCCCGAGGCCGGTTCTACACACATGCCTTCTAAAATCACTAATATCTAAATATCTAAAATCACTAATATCTCACAAAGATCTTTTGTATAGCAGATGTACAAGCTCACAGCACGGCACTATTCAGACTCCAGTTCTAGGTGAAGAGGTGACCACCAAAATGGTGGTTAGTAAAAAAAACAAAACAGAGAGATGTTGGGGTGAGTGGTGAGTCAGTCCGACACATCACCCCATAGAGCGTCGCAGTCCCGCCCCCTTTCATGACGACGCCAGGCCCAGGAAATGAATCCCAATGCATTTTTCCCATAAACATTTCAAAAAGTATTTATTTAAAGACCTTTTAAAGCGGCGTAAGAAGCCAACTCTTGTCGTGACAAATCATGACAACAAACACAGTATTTTGGACCAAACTAATAATTACAAAGAAGAAAAACAACAAAAGTTTTTAATGAACAATTAAGTGTTGTAACCTGCCGTTTCTTTTCTACTTTCTAATTATTTGTTCGGCCCGACATTTTTTGTTTGTTGTCATGATTTGTCACGACAAGAGTTGGCTTTGTTCCGCGGCGTTAACGTCTTTAAATAAATACTTTCTGAAAAAGTCTATGAGGAAAATGAACGGGGATTTCTTTTCCGGTTCTCTCGAGGGGGTGGGACTGCGACACTCTATAGAGCGCCGCAGTCCAGTTTCAGAAAAACGAGTGGCCCAGGAAATGAAACCCCAATGCATTCTCCCATCGGCACTTCTAATATAATTTATTTAAAGACGGTTACGCCGCGGACAAAGCCAACTCGGATCGTGACAAATCATGACAATGAACACAATGTTTTGGGGCCGATCAAATAATTTATAAGACGAAAAACTAAACAAATAGTGTTGTGTCTCCTGACTTTCTTTTCTTCTTTCAAATGATTTGATCGGCCCAAAACATTGTGTTCATTGTCATGATTTGTCAGGATCCGAGTTGGCTTTGTCCGCGGCGTAACCGTCATTAAATAAATTATATTAGAAGTGCCGATGGGAAAATGCATTGGGTTTCCATTTCGTGGGCCACTCGCTTTTCTGAAAGGGGGAGGGACTGCGGCGCTCTATTCGAGCCATAGCCATAGCCATAGCCATAGCCAAGTAGACAGATAGCAATTCTGTAGACTTAGATAGCATTTGATACAGACTTATAGCATGTTATGTAGACAGCATAAGTGCATTGTATGTAGTCATAGCACGTCATAGTACATATGTGTAGCATAGTAGTATAGATGTATAGCTTATATGTATAGTTTCATTATAGATATTCCACTGTTACTTTCTTAGCTTACGCATGTTTCATGATAAATGTCTTTATGTGATGTATTCCCATGCTTTTTTGTTCTTGCTTAATGTAAGTCGCTCTGGATTAAGAGCGTCTGCTAAATGCCTAAATTGTAAATTGTAAATTGTACTGTGATGACCTCATCAGATGTGTGAAGAGGGCTATGGGTTTTAAAGCTGAAAGGAAAAAAACCGAATGCTTGGAATGGATTCAGAATCATGAATAACCTCCTAGTCTGACACGTCACATGGTACTTTAACCCATTCTGACCGGGAACCCGTTTTGGTGTTAGCATCATGTCATGCTTTAGCTATTGAAAAATAGCAGATCTACAAGCTCATAGCGCGCCACCGAGTGGCGCGCTATGAGCTTGTAGGTCTGCTATTTTTGAAAAATCGACAGAACGACTGACATTTTTTAGAATCTGATCTCAGGTCAGAATGGGTTCATCAGAACCAGTGTGTGTCCTAGTGGAAACCTCGTATGAATCTGATCTGAGGTCAGAATGGGTTAACAAATACTATTGCAATTACTTTAGGGTCAAATCTCAGATCGACTGGCCTAATTAAGCCCCGTTACTCACAACAGACTCTCTAATCCATAGGAACGATTAATCTCTGAATATAGAGCTTTTCAACACTTTAACAAAAACCAAACCTCTTACATACAATGACTCGAACGTGGCATGAGGAGGAAGTTAGTTAGTAGTTTAAAAACAGCCATGAAGGTTATAATGTGAACAGGAAAACAAAACTTGAAATAAATAAATAAAACACATTCCAGTCATGCAGTTGATGTCATGCAAATGATGCAATGTCTCAGTCAGAACGTGGGGAGAAAGAAAAAATAATAGTTTTAAAGCTGCAATCCTCAGGGGAACCCCTCTTGGTGTTTTAAGCATTATGTTATACTTTAGCTGTTGAAAAATAGCAGATCTACAAGCTCGTAGTGCGGCACCGAGTGCCGCACTACGAGCTTGTAGATCGGCTATTTTTGTTGTTGTTGAAAAACCCGTGAAAATGTGCCTCAACTCTATATTTAGTTACAAAGTGAACGTTTTTAACTCATATGTTTACTTCTGGGGGTGTTGTTTTCAGATGGGGGGGGGGTCCTTGCACCACTGATATAGAAACATGAGGTTTTTCACAAAACTGTCAGGATCTAGAAGACATTTTTTAAATTTCAATGTCAGGCCTAAATGGGTTAAATTTAATATTCCCTGTCCAAGTGCCAAGTGTTTAAACTCTTTCAGACTGTAACGGTATAGGCTACTCAAACTGAAATTATATTCATGTAGTTGCGATGTTATATTTATTAATCACTTGTTTTATATTTAGTTGTATTTTTTTTTTTTAACAGTTTTTCTTACAGTCTTGTAAAATGTATTTCAATATGTAATTGTAATGTATTTTATGTGTGGACCCCGGGAAGAGTAGCTGCTACTAAGGTAGTAGCTAATGGGGATCCAAATAAACAAAACAAATAAACATTTTAAATTCTTCTACTGTGGAACTATACAACAGATCTAGAATCTGGCAGTACCTCTTACCAACCAGTAGGTGTCCTCCTCCACCACAGTCTGGATCTAAAGAACAGGTAGAGACCAGCTAACAGCTGTGCTTTTCAACTCTCTTCATATCGAGATCAATTATTTATTTTATTCACCATTTTGATGACATTTAACCTCTCAAGACCATAAAACTAAAGAATGTTTTGGTGTCGTTGGATAAGATATATATATATATATATATATATATATATTGCAGCTTTTAAAACAACATGGGAGAAAATCGCCAAAACTAAACCAAACATTGACTTAAAGAATGTATTTGGCAAATGACTGAAGTTTAGAATGTTTGAAGTATTAGGAGGGGGGAGAGAGGGGGGGGGGGGGGGACGTTTTCTTTCTCCAGCATCATGTGACCAGCTGCTATGATGTCATACCGTCTGTCTCCCAGGTGTCGTCATCATCATCATCTTTCCCAAAAGCCAAATTCAAATACTGTAAAATCTCGACCACTCACTCACACACTCTCTCTCTCTCACAGTACCTGCTCTTTGGGGGGGGGGGGGGGGGGGTAACAGTACCTCTTGGGGGGGGGGGGGTATAACAGTACCTCTTGGGGGGGAGGGGGGGGTATAACAGTACCTCTTGGGGGGGGGGGGGTATAACAGTACCTCTTGGGGGGGGGTATAACAGTACCTCTTGGGGGGGAGGGGGGGGGGTATAACAGTACCTCTTGGGGGGGGGGGGGTATAACAGTACCTCTTGGGGGGGGGTATAACAGTACCTCTTGGGGGGGAGGGGGGGGGGTATAACAGTACCTCTTGGGGGGGGGGGGGTATAACAGTACCTCTTGGGGGGGAGGGGGGGGGGTATAACAGTACCTCTTGGGGGGGGGGGGGTATAACAGTACCTCTTGGGGGGGGGGGGGTATAACAGTACCTCTTGGGGGGGGGTATAACAGTACCTCTTGGGGGGGAGGGGGGGGGGTATAACAGTACCTCTTGGGGGGGGGGGGGTATAACAGTACCTCTTGGGGGGGAGGGGGGGGGGTATAACAGTACCTCTTGGGGGGGGGGGGGTATAACAGTACCTCTTGGGGGGGAGGGGGGGGGGTATAACAGTACCTCTTGGGGGGGGGTATAACAGTACCTCTTGGGGGGGAGGGGGGGGGGTATAACAGTACCTCTTGGGGGGGGGGGGGTATAACAGTACCTCTTGGGGGGGAGGGGGGGGGGTATAACAGTACCTCTTGGGGGGGGGTATAACAGTACCTCTTGGGGGGGAGGGGGGGGGGTATAACAGTACCTCTTGGGGGGGGGTATAACAGTACCTCTTGGGGGGGAGGGGGGGGGGTATAACAGTACCTCTTGGGGGGGAGGGGGGGGGTAACAGTACCTCTTGGGGGGGGGTATAACAGTACCTCTTGGGGGGGAGGGGGGGGGGTATAACAGTACCTCTTGGGGGGGAGGGGGGGGGGTATAACAGTACCTCTTGGGGGGGGGTATAACAGTACCTCTTGGGGGGGAGGGGGGGGGGTATAACAGTACCTCTTGGGGGGGAGGGGGGGGGTAACAGTACCTCTTGGGGGGGGGTATAACAGTACCTCTTGGGGGGGAGGGGGGGGGGTATAACAGTACCTCTTGGGGGGGAGGGGGGGGGTAACAGTACCTCTTGGGGGGGGGTATAACAGTACCTCTTGGGGGGGAGGGGGGGGGGTATAACAGTACCTCTTGGGGGGGAGGGGGGGGGTAACAGTACCTCTTGGGGGGGAGGGGGGGGGTAACAGTACCTCTTGGGGACGCCTGCTGTTGTTGTTGCTGCAACAGCTGCTGAGCTGCCCTCTCACGCTCCTGATGCTCTACGATCTTGGCTGCCCGCTCTGAGAGAGACACACACACACACACACACACACACACACACACACACGAACACACAATAAGTAAGGTTACATTCACAAAATTATGGCCTACGTTTTCATGATAACCTTCATATTCAGCCTTCTCTGTAAATGGTGCATTTATATAGCGCCTTTATCCAAGGCACTTTACAGAGACTGTGCATTTACATTCACCCATTCATTCACACACCGACGGCGGAGGAAACCATGCAAGGCACCAACCAAGCTGCACATCGGGAGCGATCAGGGGTTCGGAGTCTTGCTCAAGGACACTTTGACACCAACTCTGGGGGAGCCCACAGGGTTCCAACTGGGAACCTTGTGGTTACCATTCGGTCACTCTACCTCTGAGACCCTGCACTCCACTCCACTCCCCCCTCCACCTACCCTCATATTCAGCCTTCTTAGTGGCCTCCAGCCCCCCCTCCACCTACCCTCGTATTCAGCCTTCTTAGTGGCCTCCAGCCCCCTCCACCTACCCTCATATTCAGCCTTCTTAGTGGCCTCCAGCCCCCCCTCCACCTACCCTCATATTCAGCCTTCTTAGTGGCCTCCAGCCCCCCCTCCACCTACCCTCGTATTCAGTCTTCTTGGTGGCCTCCAGCCCCCCCTCCACCTACCCTCATATTCAGCCTTCTTGGTGGCCTCCAGCCCCCCTTCCACCTACCCTCATATTCAGCCTTCTTGGTGGCCTCCAGCCCCCTCCACTCGGTGCCCACCAGACGGCTCAGCTCCCCGAAGGAGAAGTCGGGGTGTCGGGCTTTGATGACGGCGCGCATCTCGCTGCTGAACAGGATGTAGCCGCTCATGTTGATCTTCCTCTTGGCTCCTTCCTTCTTGGACAGGCCTTTTATCTTGGGAGTGGACTGCTGGGGGTTAAACGACATTAATAATAATAATCAGACAGACATCATCTAGGGAGTGGACTGCTAGGGGTTAAACAACATTAACCCATTTAGGACTGCTGGGGGTTAAACAACATTAATAATAATCAGACAAACATCATCTAGGGAGTGGTCTGCTAGGTGAGACAAACAACATTAACACAATCAGTGCCGGAAGTGCTTCAACATAGAAGCTCTGGGTGGGCGGAGTTGTCTGAGCGCTTTTACTCGGAAAGCCACGACCCGGAAACAACCTACTAAAAAAAAAAAGTTGACTTTACATTGCTATAGCTTACATTGCGATCATTTTAATTTATACGATATATGATCCAAAAAGCGTTCATATTTTGCGGGAGAGACGGATGAGGAGCAGAAATGAAGCGCCAGCATATCGATCCGTTCATCACCACGGAGAACGCCCTGGATTAGGAGAGACGAGTCATTCTTTCCGCCGCGCTAACAGCTAAGTCAACGGCAAGCTAATATGAGCCCAGAGCGTAGCATACGGCAGCCGAAAGGCGAACCTGGGTGGGCGTGTAGGGGACCAGCTCCATCTCCAGGGCCACGGGGGTCTGCAGCATCATGGGGGGCATGGAGGGGGTCTGCGGGGCCTCGTCCTCGTCGTCAGGGTCCTCCATCTCCTCCTCGTGTCCCTCCATGTCGGCCAGCTTGGCCTCCAGCTCCTCTATCTTCTTGTCCAGCAGAGGAGACGGCTGCTTCTGAGGAACCATCAGCTTCCTGCAGAGGAGAGAGAATATTATACAGCCATGCAGTGTTGTTTTTGGCAGCAAATTTCGATTTTAGTCGATTAAATCTACAGGTGATTTAGTCGACTAAAATGTATTTTGGCGGGCCTTGTTGCCGTCATAATGACTTATTTTCCACTTGCTGAAAATAGCCGATCTACAAGTTCACAACGCGTCGCGCTGCGACACGTTGTGAGCTTGTAGATCTGCTATTTTCAGCATGCAACCAAGTGTAAAATGACTTATACTGGATATGTTGTCCACTAGTCCCTTCCTAACATTTTAGTCTAGTTTTTATTTGTTGACGAAATTGTCAGTATATTTAGTCTTAGTTTTAGTCACCATAGCATAGTTTTCATTTAGTTTTCTTCAGTGGAAAAAGGTAGTCTTAGTTTTAGTCGACGAAAACAACACTGCAGCCATGATGGTTCTGAGGAACCATCAGCTTCCTGGAGCGGAGAGATACTATTACAGCCATGTTGGTTTGGAGTTGACAGCTCTTTTTATTTGAATTTTTCCCTACGTTTTTATCCCACTCTGTTTTTGTAATCCAATTGTTTTAGTTTTTCACCCAGTGTGAATTATCTAATGAAATCCTGGGCGCTACACTCCCTCTGCCAACCTGGGGAGAGCAACGGACTGACCTCATGTGTTTCCTTCTATGCATGAGGAGTCCAAGCTGCTTGTTGTCACCTGACAAGGTAGCTCTGGTCCATAGCTCTAATGCGTTTCATTTAGAGCTATGTTACTCTCAACTTCCGCCGCTCGCATGAATGCAGACCAGCCTCTACTCTTTGGCGTAAATAAAAAGAACGTTTTTGCTACTCACCAAAACAAAGGCGGGTTGTGTCATTAGAAAGCCTACTTTCCTTAGTGGAAGCACTCTGAGCCCCCCCCCCCCCACCACACGTATAAACTGTACTTTTTGGCCAAAAGGGGATTTTGTTTCCACGGGGAAAACAATATTTCTAGTTACTCCGCTGCGCCCTCTACTGATATTGCCCAGAGAACTGCCTCATAGAGAATATTTTTCCTCCGGTGAAAAAAAAATCCCTTTCTGGCCAAAAAGTACCGTTTATACGTGTGGTGGGGGAGGGGGGGCTCAGAGTGCGTCCACTAAGGAAAGTAGGCTTTCTAATGACACAACCCACCTTTGTTTTGGTGAGTAGCAAAAACGTTTTATTCACGCCAAAGAGGAGAGGCTGGTCTGATTTCGATTTGAGATTTAAAACTGAAAGTCCCATAGCCTTGTACTGCGCAGGGCAGAACCGTAGAAGCAGTAGAAGGCTATATATGGACCAGAGCTACTGACAAGGGAGAGTTTCCCCGGTTGGACGTAGCGCGTGGACGGAACACAGAGAAGCGCCTCAGGGCTTTGAACTGACCTGAAGTAGTAGGTCTCGTCGTCCACCACCTTGGAGGACAGCGAGAAGCGCTTCAGGCCTTTGAACTTCTTCATGATCTTCTCCTGCTCGATGTAGCGACTCTCACACAGCAGCACGTCCTCCTCCGGGACCTCCGTGGGGCGGCAGGACAGGTAGTCCTTGAAGGACGACACGATGCACTTACCTGGACGGCACGGACACAATGCATTCTGAGATCAGTAACCCATTTAAAAAATGTCAAGAATTGATTATTTTGTTATATGAAATAAATATTATTTGACAAAAAAGGTCACAGCTGAGTCATGTTTTACGCACCGAGGACACAGGTCATGGGCAGCGTCTCCTCCAGGTTGCTGAGGAAGACCTCTCTCTTGTAGAACATCTTGGTGGGCTCGTGTTCCGTCTCCTCGGGGTGGATGAAGATCGGACCGAAGAAGAACGTCGCCCCGTCCTGAACCCACAGCTTCTCTATCCTATGAACACAAGACATTATGGAAGGCATGTTGTTACAACAACTAATCTATCCTATGAACACAAGACATGTTGTTATAACACAGCTTCTCTATCCTATGAACACAAGACATTATGGAAGCCATGTTGTTACCACAACTAATCTATCCTATGAACACAAGACATGTTGTTATAACACAGCTTCTCTATCCTATGAACACAAGACATTATGGAAGCCATGTTGTTACAACAACTAATCTATCCTATGAACACAAGACATGTTGTTTAGTGGTGGGGAAAAAAATCGATTAGTCAATTAATCGCGATGCCATCATGGGCGATAATTCATCGATGCACAAATGTCAAACATCGATTATTTAATGTATTTTTTTTTACCGGAGCAAAAGGGCGGAACTAAGCTGCGACTGCGCTGCGTCGTCGTACCGGACCGTTTAGAGTGACGCACACAGCGCTCGCACACGCTTTAGCTTTCAACAACCAAAACAGAACGAGTTACCAACGCGGAGGGGAAGAGAAAAAAGATGACAGAAAGGGAACATTTTGGATTGTATGAGGTTGAGGGGACACGAGAACTCGATAAAACTCACACCATCGACCGCCTGTGAAATGTGGCCGAGATGGGACGATGTAGTGTGGCTCCGAAGTGCTAACATGGCCCGGAATCCGTCGCTCCCCACGACCCAATGTGAACGTAAATCCTTTGCAATAAAAGTGCAGATGGACTTCGTAATTCTAGCCGCCTTTTCTGAGTGCATGGGCAGCTGTCCGTGTGTTCGGGATCGGGATGGTTGTCTTGACTGCATCTCTGGATGTCAGTAGGCAATATGGTCTTGTACACGTTGTGAGTTGTATCGAGTTCCCGTGTCAACATCATAGAATCCAAAATGTTGCCATACACTTGTAAAATACTTTAAACCAAATGCTCCTTAATGTGTGCAAACAAACAGAAAGGTGCAACATAATAGTCTCAATAACTACCCCAAAGCTTCCTTAATGACACTTCAGTAACTGAAAATTAATTCCCTGAATAAGGAAACAAAGAAAAGCACCTTTTTTGTCCTAACAAAGAATAAAGGCAATTTGACAGAGTGCTGCTGACCTCAACCGAAATCCTGCCCATGTATTTCTATGACATGACATCTTATGTCATTATTAATATAGATTTATTGTATGCTTGTACAAACTCATTCTTTTTTTTAAAGAAAACTGCTTATTACTGTTCTGTATTTGGCCACAGACACCCATCTGAAAATATTTTCTTCTATGGACCCCCCCAGAAGCAAAGATTTGAGTTAAAAACGTGCACTGTGAAAGAATATATATATTCATAATCATTAGAAAGCACTTTGTTTATTAGTCACACAGTGACTGAGTGATTAACAGTGAGTGATTAATCATGATTAATCGGGATTAATCGAATCGTAACATAGCCCAATTAATCAGGATTAATCGAATCGTGACCCTCGGAAACGATGTGTAATCGCATCGCCAGGTACCTGGCGATGACCGCCAGGTACCTGGCGGTCATCGCCAGGTACCTGGCGATGACCGCCAGGTACCTGGCGATGACCGCCTCTAATGTTGTTATAACACAGCTTCTCTATCCTATGAACACAAGCACAAGCCACTAGAATTAGCTTGATTAGCTCGTTTTCGTCAGTGAAAAAAAGGCAGTTGACGAACATTTTTCGTCATGGTTTTTTTAGTCGACGAAAACAACACCGTCACGTACCGGCCGACGCGAGGTTTGGGCAGCCCGTGGGACTGGATGTAGACGCAGTCTCCGACCTTCAGCCACATGCCGTTGTAGCGCAGCTGGTCGAAGTACTGAGCGCCCGGCTCCGCCCCCTCCTTCATCTCCACAGGGACGTCCTCCTTTTCCTGGAGAGAGAGAGAGAGAGACACACACGTTTTACAGCGGTCGTTTTCATCTATTCATATTAACCCATTCTGAACGGGAACCCATTTTGGTGTTGGCATCATGTTATGCTTTAGCTATTGAAAAATAGCAGATCTACAAGCTCATAGCGCGCCACCGAGTGGCGCGCTACGAGCTTGTAGGTCTGCTATTTTTTTTAAATCGAAGAACGACTGACATTTTTAGAATCTGATCTCAGGTCAGAATGGGTTAATCAGACCAGTGTGTGTCCAGTGGAAACCTCGCATTAATCTGATCTCAGGTCAGAATGGGTTAAGGTCCATTATTTATTCTGCATTTGCACCACAGACCCATCATTTGATGAGATTTACGCTTTAAACTTCAGACGCTAAACTTTGAATGTTTTGTAATTGTTTTGCAATTCCATGCTGTGTTGATGTTGGTACAATATTAGGAGAGACAACAGAGAATGGAGAAGAATTGATATTTTTTTTGCCTAATTGACCTATAGCTAAGCCCCTCCCCAAACTGCAATGGTCCAATCACAGCGAAACATAACATGGGTTAGACCTCTCCACGAATAGCTTTTCTATAATATGATATAACATTGTTTTAACGCACATATCTTTCCAGTGCATATGGCACTGGCAGGCCATGTTGACGGATTTTGAAGGTCTGGTTCCAAAAATGAACCAGTATTGAATGTGTAAAACCCATGATATTTACAGTGAAATAGCTTCACTTCACAGCAAATAAGTATTGCATTCTCTCTCTCTCCTTGTCTATGTAGCTCCCAGGGTCAGTCAGTCAGTCGGTCAGGTTCAGGTTCATTTATTTGTTTGTCCCCGTGGGGCGATTTAGTTTACAGCAAGGCATAAACATAGGCAGGTAACATGAAACACAAAAACACAGTAAAAAGGCACATAGTACACATGGAACATTAAAACAGGATGGCAGTTCAAGGTATCAGTGTAACATTATAAATCATAACTTTTTCAGAACAGTTCTGAAAGGCATTTAGAGCCTGGATAGCTACAGGCACGAAGGAGAACTTATACCTGTTGCTTTTGGCCCCTGGAACTTTTAGGCGAATGCCAGAGGGAAGCAGCTTGAACTCAGAGCTGAGGGGATGGGAGTTGTCCGTACAAATGGACTTGGCTTTCTTAAGCATCTGATTTTTTAAATACTTGGTCTAGACTACTGAAATTAACTCCGGCAATCTTTGAGGCCGTTCTCACAATCCTACCAAGGTGGTTTTTTTCCCATTACGTTTAGGTTTCCATGCCAACAAATGATGGAGAAGGAGATGACTGAGTCACTAAAGGCACTGTAGAACAGTTCCATAAGGGATTTGTCAACCTGAAATGTGGCGAGCTGCCTCAAGCAAAAGAGGCGTTGTTGGCCTTTCTTGCACAAATATTTCACAGTTTCACATCGAAGTTAAGCTTGCTGTCAAATGTAGTACTCAGGTATTTATAAGTGGTCACCAGGTGGACTTGCTCACCAATGGACAACACTGTTCTGGGGAACTGGAGGGGATCTCCTGAAGTCTACACACATTTCCTTGGTTTTCGAGACATTCAGTTGGAGAAAGGCGTCCCCACACCAGGAGAGAAAGTCCTCAAGTACTTGGCCATGAGCAACTTCATCATCACCAAGCAAGCTGACTATGATGGAGTCGTCAGCGTATTTGATAATGAATCTGTTGGTGTGCTGACTAACACAATCATTTGTATATAAAATATACAAGAAGGCGGACAAAACACAACCCTGAGGTGAGCCGGTAGAGGATGATAATAGGTTGGATAAAATGCCATTGACCTTAACCTGTTGTGATCTATTGGTAAGAAAATCAAGGATCCAGCCCCTCTCTCTCACCTTGTCGATGTAGCTCCCGGGGTCTCTCTCTCTCTCTCACCTTGTCGATGTAGCTCCCGGGGTCTCTCTCTCTCTCTCTCTCTCTCTCACCTTGTCGATGTAGCTCCCGGGGTCTCTCTCTCTCACCTTGTCGATGTAGCTCCCGGGGTCTCTCTCTCTCTCTCTCTCTCTCTCTCACCTTGTCGATGTAGCTCCCGGGGTCTCTCTCTCTCTCTCTCTCTCACCTTGTCGATGTAGCTCCCGGGGTCCACGGGCTCAGAGGTGATTGGCAGCAGCTTGTTGTCCTGGTCGGGCTTGGCGAACATGGAGGCCACGCGTACGACGGGCAGCGGCGCCTCCCGCGGCGTGAACCTCACGTTGCCCACGGGCATGGCCCAGATCTTGATCTTCTTGAACGACTTGTTCCGCGCCGCGTAGCGCGACTCGCACACGAACACGTCCTCCGAACGGAAGCCGTCCGGCTGGAACTTGAAGTAGTCCTGGATGGATGAACAGAACGCACACACACACACACACACACACACACACACACCAGATTCATTGATTAACATTAAAATGTATTCATTCTAATTTTACCTTATCATTTTAGAATGACCTTTGGGACAAGTAGACCCTGTTACCCATGCCCAACGGGCAACTGCCCCTGAGACCGTTAAGGTCAACTGTGAACCCCTGCCAGGACCCCTATTACCATGACAAAGGACACCATGCACTTGTCCAGGACTACATTACCCAGGACTACATTACCTTGACAAAGGACACCATGCACTTCCCCAGGACTACATTACCCAGGACTACATTACCCAGGACCTCCGTTACCTTGACAAAGGACACCATGCACTTCCCCAGGACCCTGCGGATGGGAGCCTTGTTGTAGTAGTCGCTCTTGAACACTTCCTTCTCCAGGAACTTCCTGGTGGCGAGGTGGAAGGTCTCACTGGGACGGTAGTACCAGCAGCCATACAACCACTTCTCCCCTACAGTCACACACACACACACACACACACAGTCACGCGCACGCACACACAGTCACACACACACAGTCACACACACACACACACACACACACACACACACAGTCAGTCACACACACACACACACACACACACACACACACACACACACACATGAAATACAGTCTATAGCAAAGAATGAAAAGTGGCAGCATCACTAAATCACTTTTCTTTTAATAATATTTTTTTATCCCACGATTTTGTAACCCATTTTTCACCCCTGTGTAAATTATCTAATGTGATCCTGGGCTCTACACACCCTCCGCCAACCTGGGGAGAGCAATGGACTTGAACTCATGCTTCCTTCATGCCTGAGTGTCCAAGTTCCTCCTTTACACCTGACAGGGGGGAGTTTCCCTGGTTGGACGTATAGCGCGTGGAAGGAACACGTTATTCCAACCAGTTCCTTTCCCCTCCATCAGGCGCCCCGGCTGGCCAGGGGGAGGCAGTTTAGAGACCAGGATTACTGCATGTTTTTTGTGAGGGTACCTCACCTAGGGGACACGGGGAGAACATGCTAACTCCACACAGAAAGGCCCTAGTGAATATTCATTGTGTTTGTCAGTGGGTGGGTGGGTGGGTCACCTGCTCCGTCCTCCCACAGCCTCTCGATGCAGACGATGTGGTTCTTGTGGTTTGGCTCCTTTGGCTGAACGTACACGCAGTCTCCCACGCGGTACGTCTGGTTCTCGAAGGTGACGTCCTGGCTGTAGGTGCGCTGCGGCGCCCCCTGCTGCCAGGAGGACGCCTCGCCGCCCGACACGTCCTCCGGTTTGTCGTCCTCCTCCTCGCCCTCTGACGGAGAGAGAGAGGACAGGTTAGCAAGACGTTGGCGTGCATTCATCAAATTACTGCCATTAGGAGATTGTGTAATAATTATTTATGACCCATATAGGACGATTCTAAAGAAATAGTCTTCTAAATCCAAAAGGTTTCCTGTAAATCCCATCATGTTTCTGTGTCAGTTGGTGCTCAACCTTTTTCACGTCTAGGACACCCCAGAATTATATGTAATTGGCCGCCGACCCCCATCTTGGGGACTGCATCTTGTCTCTCCTCTCCTCCCTCTAGTTAAACCCACCTCTCCTCTCATCTCCTCTCCTCCCTACAGTTAAACCCACCTCTCCTCTCCTCTCTCCAGTTAAACCTACCTCTGCTCTCCTCTCCTCCCTACAGTTAGACCCACCTCTCCTCTCCTCTCTCCAGTTAAACCTACCTCTGCTCTCCTCTCCTCTCTCCAGTCAAACCCACCTCTCCTCTCCTCTCTCTAGTTAAACCCACCTCTCCTCTCCTCTCCTCTCTCTAGGTAAACCCACCTCTCCTCTCCTCTCCTCTCTCCAGTTAAACCCACCTCTCCTCTCCTCTCTCCAGTTAAACCCACCTCTCCTCTCTCTAGTTAAACCCACCTCTCCTCTCTCTAGTTAAACCCACCTCTCCTCTCTCTAGTTAAACCCACCTCTCCTCTCCTCTCCTCTCCTCTCCTCTCCTCTCCTCTCCTCTCCTCTCCTCTCCCCAGTTAAACCCACCTCTGCTCTCCTCTCCTCTCTCTAGTTAAACCTACCTCTCCTCTCCTCTCCACTACCCAGTTAAACCCACCTCTGCTCTCCTCTCCTCTCTCTAGTTAAACCTACCTCTCCTCTCCTCTCCTCTCTCTAGTTAAACCCACCTCTCCTCTCCTCCTCCTCCCTCTAGTTAAACCTACCTCTGCTCTCCTCCTCCTCCCTCTAGTTAAACCTACCTCTCCTCTCCTCCCTACAGTTAAACCCACCTCTCCTCTCCTCTCTCTAGTTAAACCCACCTCTCCTCTCCTCTCTCCAGTTAAACCCACCTCTCCTCTCCTCTCCTCTCTCTAGTTAAACCCACCTCTCCTCTCCTCTGCTCCCTCTAGTTAAACCCACCTCTCCTCTCCTCTCTCTAGTTAAACCCACCTCTCCTCTCCTCTCCTCTCTCCAGTTAAACCCACCTCTCCTCTCCTCTCCTCTCTCTAGTTAAACCCACCTCTCCTCTCCTCTGCTCTCTCTAGTTAAACCCACCTCTCCTCTCCTCTCTCCAGTTAAACCTACCTCTGCTCTCCTCTCCTCCCTCTAGTTAAACCCACCTCTCCTCTCCTCTCTCCAGTTAAACCCACCTCTCCTCTCCTCTCCTCCCTACAGTTAAACCCACCTCTGCTCTCCTCTCCTCCCTCTAGTTAAACCCACCTCTCCTCTCCTCTCTCCAGTTAAACCCACCTCTGCTCTCCTCTCTACAGTTAAACCCACCTCTCCTCTCCTCTCTCCAGTTAAACCTACCTCTGCTCTCCTCTCCTCTCCTCTCCTCTCTCCAGTTAAACCCACCTCTCCTCTCCTCTCTCCAGTTAAACCTACCTCTGCTCTCCTCTCCTCTCCTCTCTCCAGTTAAACCCACCTCTCCTCTCCTCTCTCCAGTTAAACCCACCTCTCCTCTCCTCTCTCCAGTTAAACCCACCTCACCTCTCCTCTCCTCTCCTCTCTCCAGTTACCCCACCTCTCCTCTCCTCTCTCCAGTTAAACCCACCTCTCCTCTCCTCTCTCCAGTTAAACCCACCTCTCCTCTCCTCTCTCCAGTTAAACCCACCTCTCCTCTCCTCTCTCCAGTTAAACCCACCTCTGCTCTCCTCCTCCTCCCTCTTGGCGCGGTCCTCGTCCATCTCTCGGGGCATCTTGTCTCTCCTCTCCTGCTCCGCGTCCCCCAGCAGGGTCTTGGAGGTGTAGTTGAGGGCCGACGACTGCAGGATCTCTCCGTTCTTACACAGCTCGTCTCGGATCTTTATGAAGAACTGCTGCAGCTCCACCGAGTCCTCGAAGATCTCAGAGTCCGTCCTGTACGCGTGGAGACCAGATACAGTAGATGTAACTATTACCCTTCTGTATTATACCCAGGGGGGCAGTCAGACGGATATTTTGTGAAGCCACTAAGGAAATGAAAGTTCATATAATGGCCTGTTGTGGCGCTGTCTGTCATTGGGCTCAAAAAAACCCATAGCCCCATAGAAGTCCATGTATTTGGGCCCAACTTCACCTAGACTGTATTACCTTAATAAACATGGTCATGAATACTTTTTGCTTCCAGTCACTAGTTTAAAGTCTCATTTCTAATGTCATAATATTTTTTTTGGAAAATTACGGTCCCATTTATTAAAAAAATGACCATAAAGTCGCGCATGTTCTGAGGGGCGTGGCTACCGTTACAGTCTATGAACGGGATCCCCCACCCACTCGAGTCAAAATAAAAACCAACGAAGAAGAAGGGGGAAGTCCCGCCTCGTTGTCTGGGCCAGCCAATGGGCCAGCTGGCCTGAACTGGGCCAAAACGGATCTAGAAAGATGGCGACTTCCATTGCAAGGACTGACAGGCTTCATTTTACGTTCACGTTAGACCCGCGGAACGCTTTGTCCATATTTTTTACAGTCTATGATTATAACCCATTCTGACCTGAGATCAGATTCTTCTACATCCCGACAGTTTTCTGAAAAAGCTATGTTTCTATTTCAATTTTTCAAAAATAGCAGATCTACAAGCTCGTAGCGTGCCACCCACGTTAGAAATGCGTCAAACAACCCAGAGACTACATTTCCGGGTAGGCTGGGTGGCTGCATCTGCCCCGTCGCACAACAGAAACTGAATGTTAATTACCTTTATTTAAATTTACATTTTATTGATATTTAATGTTTCGTGGTTATAGTACAAGTCGAGTCACCACCAGTTGAGCTTACGTCAACGAGGAATCTCAGGAACGCAATGTGTCGACGGCTGGGCGTGACGTATATTAGCAGCGACATTGCCTTCATATGTAGTTTCAAGGCTTTTGCGGCCACATTAATTCCATTTTCTCCAGAAACTGGCTGTATCAAATATTAATGAACATCATTAACGACACACAGCCACTCCCCCCCTGACAGAAAGGCCGGGGTGGTCGGTTTATTTTTTCAAACAGTTCTTATATGAAGCGATCTAAAATACCACTATGGGGATTTCAATGCAACTAAAAAATCACACCTGTGTGAACCAAGTGGTGCAACTCCCCTCTCTAAAAGCTGAATAACTCCTAATCTACGGAGCTCTCCATGGTTTGGTCCATTAGCGTGATTTTCTGAGGTTTTTGCTGATAATCCGGTGGTCTAGATGGAAACATTGGTGCTTTCTAGAGCAAGGATGGCTATATTTTAGGTCGCTAGCATTGACGCTAATTATGTAGCAACAACGTCCAGTCGTCCACACACGGGTGCGTGCGCACATGCACGGCACTACACACACGGGTGCGGGTGCACACCAGTGCTGCACACGCACACATGCGCACACCACTCGTGCTCATTTGACGTACGTACGTACACACACACACAGGTACACGGACAAAGCTGGATGTAGAAGTGGTTGCTCATAGTGCGGCACCGAGTGCCGCACTATGAGCTTGTAGATCTGCTATTTTTCAATAGCTAAAGAATAGATTCAAAATGAATTTGGTCATTCAACCCAGAATGGGTTAAATCAGTCTCGATATGTAGTTTTAGTACCTGTTGAGCCGGCGGGCCTTCTCCAGAACCTCGAACATGTGCTCCTGGAAGACGTCGAGGCGCCGGTACCGCCCGCGCTCCACGTTGGACCGCACGATGTCCAGGTTGAGCTCCGGCTTGTCGGCGCCGCCGGCCGGGTCGGCCGCGGCCGGGATCTCCGCCAGGGAGTCGCTGTAGCAGCGGCCCTCCTCGTCCTGGTGCCCCATCACCGACACGAACAGGTTCCTGTCGGCCCACAGGGGGCGCCACCGTTAGTACATAGACACACACAGGTTCCTGTCCACCCACAGGGGGCGCCGTTAGTACATAGACACACACAGGTTCCTGTCCACCCACAGGGTCAGGGTGGCACCGTTAGTACATAGACACACACAGGTTCCTGTCCACCCACAGGGGGCGCCACCGTTAGTACATAGACACACACAGGTTCCTGTCCACCCACAGGGTCAGGGTGGCACCGTTAGTACATAGACACACACAGGTTCCTGTCCACCCACAGGGGGCGCCGTTAGTACATAGACACACACAGGTTCCTGTCCACCCACAGGGGGCGCCGTTAGTACATAGACACACACAGGTTCCTGTCCACCCACAGGGGGCGCCGTTAGTACATAGACACACACAGGTTCCTGTCCACCCACAGGGGGCGCCACCGTTAGTACATAGACACACACAGGTTCCTGTCCACCCACAGGGGGCGCCGTTAGTACATAGACACAAACAGGTTCCTGTCCACCCACAGGGGGCGCCACCGTTAGTACATAGACACACACAGGTTCCTGTCCACCCACAGGGGGCGCCACCGTTAGTACATAGACACACACAGGTTCCTGTCCACCCACAGGGGGCGCCGTTAGTACATAGACACACACAGGTTCCTGTCCACCCACAGGGGGCGCCGTTAGTAC
This sequence comes from Protomyctophum bolini, assembly GCF_963924005.1. Lineage (NCBI taxonomy): Eukaryota > Metazoa > Chordata > Actinopteri > Myctophiformes > Myctophidae > Protomyctophum > Protomyctophum bolini. The sequence goes on along the minus strand of NC_137881.1, from coordinate 2,825,187 downwards.
ATAGACACACACAGGTTCCTGTCCACCCACAGGGGGCGCCACCGTTAGTACATAGACACACACAGGTTCCTGTCCACCCACAGGGGGCGCCGTTAGTACATAGACACACACAGGTTCCTGTCCACCCACAGGGGGCGCCACCGTTAGTACATAGACACACAGGTTCCTGTCCACCCACAGGGTCAGGGTGGCACCGTTAGTACATAGACACACACAGGTTCCTGTCCACCCACAGGGTCAGGGTGGCACCGTTAGTACATAGACACAAGTCCTACCCAGGGGGGCAGTCAGACGGATATTTTGTGAAGCCACTAAGGAAATTCATATAATGGCCTGTTGTGGCGCTGTCATTGGACCCAGAAAAACCCATAGCCCCATAGAAGTCCATGTATTTGGGCCCAACTTCACCTAGACTGTATTACCTTAATAAACATGGTCATGAATACTTTCTGCTTCCAGTCACTAGTTTTAAAGTCTCATTTCTAATGTCATAATATTCTTTTTGGAAAATTATGGTCCCATTTATTAAAAAAATGACCATAAAGTCGCGCATGTTCTGAGGGGCGTGGCTACCGTTACAGTCTATGAACGGGATACCCCACCCACTCGAGTCAAAATAAAAACCAACGAAGAAGAAGGGGGGAAGTCCCGCCTCGTTGTCTGGGCCAGCCAATGGGCCAGCTGGCCTGAACTGGGCCAAAACGGATCTAGAAAGATGGCGACTTCCATTGCAAGGACTGACAGGCTTCATTTTACGTTCACGTTAGACCCGCGGAACGCTTTGTCCATATTTTTTACAGTCTATGGTCCTACCCCAGGGGCATCAAAATAGAAGCTCCGGGGTGCCAGAGTTGTCTGATCGCTTTTACTCTGAAAGCCATGAACCGGAAACACTTTCTTAAAAAAAGTTGACTTTACAAAGTGACCTCACAATCCCCGATCATCTTAATTTATTTATATACGCTCCAAAAAAGCGTTCATATTTTGCGGGAGAGACGGATGAGGAGCAGAAATGAAGCGCCAGCATATCGATCCTTTCAACACCACGGAGAGCGCCCTGGATTAGGAGATACGAGACATTATTTCCGCCGCGCTAACATGGGAGTCAACGGCAAGCTAATAATTGCACAGAGCGTTGGCATACGGCAAGTGAAAAGCGAAATGCCAAAAAAAAAAATAGGAAAAATTCTGAATATTCTTATCTCGCCCCGTATCTTTGAGGGTGGTGCGCTAGGACGTCCACACACGTCGATGGCACCTCTCAGTTCCAATCCCTATGACGTTTCTAGGCGTGCTATGTACAGATTGTGTTAAGTGAAGGCCCCCACCTTCACCTAAATGTGGCCCTCAGGTTAATATCAGAATACTGATATAATATTGGTTCCAGCTGTTTACAATTCCACAACATGCAAAACATGACCCGCTTTAATTACTTCAGTCTAAATTAGTAGCTCAATGCTCAACACGCGTATAATTAAAGGCATTTGAAATTACATGAAAAAATTGCAAAAAATAGCAAAAATTCAAGATTTCAATTTCGAATATAGATAAAATAGCCGATCTACAAGCTCAAAACGCGTCGCAGCGTGACGCGTTTTGAGCTTGTAGATCGGCTAGTTTTGCTACGACAGCAACATATGGCCCTAGGCAGTTAGTGTGGAAATATAGTGGCCCTCTCCATCGTCAACGTTGCACCACCACCGCTGTCCTACCTGATGAGCTCTCGTACCAGGGGCCCCGCGGCGGGCCCCTGGGCATCGTCCCCTCCCTGCTGCAGGCGGTGCGTCTCCAGCAGCACGCGGTGCAGCACCAGAGCGTCGCGGTAGATCAGGGACTCCGGCTCGTTGTAGGTGCAGGCGTTGTTGAACATCAGGTTGAAGTCGTCCACCAGGGACTCCACGTCCTGGAAGACACACAGGGAGAGGGACGCCATTGGTCAACGGAGATACCGGGAGGGACGCGATTGGTCAACAGGGCCAGAGGGAAGGGACACGATTGGTCAACAACGGTGGCATTCATACAGCCAGTGTTGGCTAAAACTAAAAGGAAAAATGGACTACCTTTTTCCACTGACGAAAACTAAATGAAAACTAAGCTATGGTGACCAAAACTAAGACTAAATATGTTGACAACAATTGACAACAAAATAAAAACTAGACTAGAACGTTAGGAAGGGACTATAGTGGACAAGAGATCCAGTATAACTCATTTTACACATGGTTGCATGCTGAAAATAGCAGATCTACAAGCTCTACAACGCGTCGCAGCACGGAAAGAAAATAAAGAAAATAATGTAGTTCCAGTGTTGTAAATATTATAACTAGTGCTGCGTTGGCAGCAAATTTCGATTTTAGTTTTAGTCATAGTCTCTTGAAGAGTTTTCACTTAGTTTTAGTCACATTTTAGTCACCTGGAATGTTTTAGTGTTATAGTCTAGTTTTAGTCGACTAAATGTCATAAGATTTTAGTCGACTAAATATACAGGTGATTTATAGCTTGTAGATCGGCTATTTTCAGCATGCAACCAAGTGTAAAATGACTTATACTGGATCTCTTGTCCACTAGTCCCTTCCTAACATTTTAGTCTAGTTTTTATTTGTTGACGAAATTGTCATCGTAGCTTAGTTTTCATTTAGTTTCCATTTGTTTTTGTCAGTTAAAAAAGGTAGTCGACGGACATTTTTCGTCTTAGTTTTAGTCGACGAAAACAACACTGCTGCGCAGACGACGGTCTAAATGTTATCCATACCTGGTAGCATCCTCCCGCCATGTGGCTGCGCAGTCAAGTCTAAATGTCATACGTGGTAGCGTCCTCCCGCCATGTGGCTGCGCAGACAGACGGTCTAAATGTCATACCTGGTAGCGTCCGCCCGCCATGTGGCTGCGCAGACAGACGGTTCTAAATGTTATCCATACCTGGTAGCGCCCGCCCGCCATGTGGCTGCGCAGCCGCTCCATGTCCAGCGGCCTCTTGATGGTGGCGTAGTAGTCGGGCAGCTCGGAGCGCGAGGGCAGACGGAGGAAGATGGTGCTGAGGCGCCGCCCGCGGCGGTCCGTGAAGTTCCTCACGGCGTCGTACAGCTCGTTGAGGCGCTGCTGCAGCGGGGTCAGGTACTTGGACTTCTTGGGAGACACGCCCACCTTCCCTACAGAGGAGCGAACAGCCGCGTGAGTGCTAGAGGTCCCGAGAGAACACCGGTGGAAATGATCGACGTAATACTGTAGTGGCTCTAGGTACAAAGGGAGTCTACCAACGCGCCTCAAGACTAAAACGGCTGATCCGGTGCTTCACAGGTGCAGGGACATCAAAGTTGCAAAAGGAGAGGAGACTGGAGCAGCACGGACATTTAGAGCCTTTTATTAAGGTGCTGAGTATACAAAACGACTAACGTTTCGACCTTGCGGTCTTCATCAGAGTCATGACCCGTGTTGCTCCAGTCTCCTCTCCTTTTGCAACTGTAGTGGGCTCTGTCAGCTTTCAGACAAACAGACAAAACTCACTGATGCACCCAGACGTGGGCTGTGTGTCTACGCAGGCAAGAAGAAACCATTGTCCACAAGGTGAATTATTTTTGCATATTTGCATATTTACTTGTGCATTACAGAACAAACGGCTTCTCTCTGTGGCATTCTCCTGTCTGGCCTGGTGGTAACGGGTAAAAGCCGTATTTCCACCCAGGTGCATAACCATTCCCAATTACCCCAGCCTTGATATGCTCTGTCAATTAGGCCTGGGGAGGCGTGCGGCGTGCCCTTGGTGTCAATCAGCCAATAATTCAGTGAACGTATATCAATTAAATTCAATAATTCTAAATAATTATCTCAAAATTGAATAGACTAAAATAATAAAGAGAAATCATTATAATTACATACAAAAAAACAGTTAAATGGCTTCTACAAATACGATTGAAATGTTGTCAAGTTGACCCGTTGGGATCGGCACGTAATTTCCGACGGAGCGTTTTTCAGTCAGACATTTAGTGGAACATGCGCTGCTCCCGTGCTTGGGCTTATGGTCAGGTTAGGGTTTGAGGTAGGCTGTCCGTCTAGTGAATACATAGGCAACTGGCGGCCCCCGGGGGCCACATGCGGCCCCCACCTTCACTTAATGTGGCCCTCAGGTTAATGTCAGAACACTGATATATTATTGACAATTCTACGACATGCAAAACATGACCCGCTGTAATTACTACATTAGTAGCTCAATACAAGTATAATTAACCCATTCTGACCTGAGATCAGATTCGTACGAGGTTTTCACTGGACACACACTGGTCTGATTAACCCATTCTGACCTGAGATCAGATTCTAAAAATGTCAGTCGCTCTTCGAATTTTCAAAAATAGCAGACCTACAAGCTCGTATCGCGCCACTCGGTGGCGCGATATGAGCTTGTAGATCTGCTATTTTTCAATAGCTAAAGCATAACATGATGCTAACACCAAAATGGGTGCCAGGTCAGAATGGGTTAAAAGGCATTTCAAAAGACGTAAAAATGTTAATTTTCAGGATTCCAATTAAAAAAAAATGCAATATTTCCATTCGAATATAGCAAAAATAGCCGATCTAGATCGGCTACGACAGTAATATGTGGCCCTAGGGAGTGAGTGTGGAAATATAGTGGCCCTCTCCATCGTCAAAGTTGCACCACCCCTGGTCTAGTGAATGTCGGATTGTAACGAAATTGGTCGTTTTAGATCAAAACCATAGACATTTCGTCAAGTTAACCCTCTAAGACCCAGCGTTGCTTTTTAGCAACAATTCTATTTTAATGAATTACTAAATTATTATTATTTCTTTCTGTTATTTTTTCACCTAAACGTCATCAGTGATGTTCATTGCAATGCCATTTCAATGCCATTGGTCATGAAATTTGCATATAAACACCCCCCACAGAGGGTGACATTCACACAAATAAAAAATGTCTGGACTCTGTGCAATTTTGAACATTTTTTAACCTAAGACTTTTGACCTTTACCCTAATAAAAGTAGGTAAAATAATTGTATTATATGTTTTTTTGTGATCATTAGAATGTCTAGAACATGTTTTATTCATTATTGTGAAACATATCCCCCAAATGTAAATTATTAATTTATTATATTATTATATAATTATTATATAATTATTATACATTTTCCATCAAACTTTATTTTTTTTAGTCTTAGTCCCAGTAGTACAAAGTAGTAGTAAGGTTGAAATCTATTTTTTGCAAGTAGAAATTAATGCGGGTGTTAGAGGAAAGAAAATCACTTTTATACACTACTATTTAATTAACCCATTCTGACCTGAGATCAGATTCATACGAGGTTTCCACTGGACACACACTGGTCTGATGAACCCATTCTGACCTGAGATCAGATTCTAAAAATGTCAGTCGTTCTTTGAATTTTTCAAAAATAGCAGACCTACAAGCTCGTATCGCGCCACTCGGTGGCGCGCTATGAGCTTGTAGATCTGCTATTTTTCAATAGCTAAAGCATAACATGATGCCAACACCAAAATGGGTGCCCGGTCAGAATGGGTTAAGTGCTCCTACTATTGATGAAGGTTGAAAACGTACTGAGTTTGAGTTTGGGAGAGGCCAGGTCCTCCTGCTCCTCAGGAGAAGGTCCCAACTCCTTACGCTTGTCTTTCAGGATCTTCTCCAGAATGTCTGCGTCGTTGTACACCTGTGGAGGAAGAAAACAATGGAGTTACACACCTGGAATGGAGTTATTCACCTGGGGAGGAAGAAAACAATGGAGTTATACCCCTGGAATGGAGTTATTCACCTGGGGAGGAAGAAAACAATGGAGTTATACCCCTGGAATGGAGTTATTCACCTGGGGAGGAAGAAAACAATGGAGTTATACCCCTGGAATGGAGTTATTCACCTGGGGAGGAAGAAAACAATGGAGTTATACCCCTGGAATGGAGTTATTCACCTGGGGAGGAAGAAAACAATGGAGTTATACCCCTGGAAAGGCTGGAATGGAGTTATAATAATAATAATAATAATGAATAAAAATGTATAGCGCTTTTCCAAGTGCTTTACAATGGTTCATTCATTCATACATTGGGAGGTTGAAGCGGCGAACAGTCGACGCCAGCGTCCTCACTCACCCTACATCGGAGGCACTGTACGGTTCAGTGTCTTTGCCCAAGGACACTTCGCCATGTGGACAGGAGGAGGAGACGGGATTCGAACCGCCGACCCATGGATCATTGGACGACCTGCTCTACCTCCTGAGCCACAGTTGTGAGTCCTCACCTGAGAGCCCTCCTGGTCGTAGATAAGTTATGAGTCCTCACCTGAGAGCCCTCCTGGTCGTAGATAAGTTATGAGTCCTCACCTGAGAGCCCTCCTGGTCGTAGATAAGTTATGAGTCATCACCTGAGAGCCCTCCTGGTCGTAGATAAGTTATGAGTCCTCACCTGAGAGCCCTCCTGGTCGTAGATAAGTTATGAGTCCTCACCTGAGAGCCCTCCTGGTCGTAGATAAGTTATGAGTCTTCACCTGAGAGCCCTCCTGGTCGTAGATAAGTTATGAGTCCTCACCTGAGAGCCCTCCTGGTCGTAGATAAGTTATGAGTCCTCACCTGAGAGCCCTCCTGGTCGTAGATAAGTTATGAGTCCTCACCTGAGAGCCCTCCTGGTCGTAGATAAGTTATGAGTCTTCACCTGAGAGCCCTCCTGGTCGTAGATAAGTTATGAGTCCTCACCTGAGAGCCCTCCTGGTCGTAGATAAGTTGTGAGTCCTCACCTGAGAGCCCTCCTCGTTGTAGTGACGAGCGTTGCGGAACATGAGCCTCATGTCGTTCATCATGGCCTCCTCGGTGGCGTAGCGCTCCTGACGCACCGAGAACTCCACCGTCTTCAGGTCCATGGGCTCCAGGATCACCTGGGAGGAGGAGGAGGGGTCAGGTCAATTAACACACCTGGGAGGAGGAGGGGTCAGATCAATTAACACACCTGGGAGGAGGAGGGGTCAGGTCAATTACCACACCTGGGAGGAGGAGGGGTCAGATCAATTAAAAAGGGGTTCCCGTCCTGAACGGCTCCCCCTAGTGGCCTTTAAAGGCGCAGTGAAACGGAAATGGTGAACAACATGAAAATGGTGTTTCCACATGAAACACCGGTCTGAAGTTTCTGAACCAATCAGAGTGTCGCATCCCTTCAGGCGATGGGACGGTAGCTAGGGACGGTGGCTAATGCTATGCGCAACAGCGTGGTGTTGTTTGTTTATAAATCAGACAGTCGCCCAGCACAACCAGTTTACTGTTATGTGGCTTATTTCTACCCTATAATGTTTTCAGAAACATATTTTAGCGTGATGATTAAGTTGAAACCGAGTAATACACTGTCTGAATGTTATCTTGAATGGAAATAAAAACGGAGTAATCTGTAATCAGAAGCAGCTGTGTTGCATGGATGCGCAGACATGGGGAATTAAACATGTGAGCTTCATTTTTATTGGCTTTTATCGATGTGTATCTCTACACGTCATCACGCAGCACGTTTTCGTTTTAATAAATAAATAATACAATCGTTTTTATGGACCTTTGATATAAAAACACACAGAAATGAGAATTTTCCCATTGTTTTGGCATCCATTGTTAGGTATGCCCATATGATGACCACGGATATGGTCTAAAAGTGTGAAAAACTTATTTTTCATTTCACTGCGCCTTTAAGAGGTTTGCCTCTGGCACACTCTCCAGCCACTGCTCCTGCTTTGACGAGTATAGCAATTGCTGTGTTCTTAGTTTTATATTAGCTTAGTAGTTTCCTGATGTATTGTTCTTATTAGTCTTTTTTAGTCTGTACTTGGTTAGCTATTTAGACTCTCTCTCTGAGCCTCCCTGGTAGTAGGTTTTTGGTATTATGGATGTCATTATGTTTGTCTTTGTCATGTCCTGTGTATCTAAAAACAGTGTTTTTAAGGATATTGGTGTGTTTTCTGTGTCTAAAAACAGTGTTTTGAGGATATTCGTTTGCTTTCGGTATCAAAAAAGTGTTTTGAGGATATTCGTTTGCTTTCTGTATCAAAAAACAGTGTTTTAAAAAAACAGTTTTAATAGCAGAACTACAAGCTCATAGCTTGTAGGTCTGCTATTTTTGAAAAATCGAAGAACGACTGACATTTTTAGAACCTGATCTCAGGTCAGAATGGGTTAATCAGACCAGTGTGTGTCCAGTGGAAACCTCGTATGAATCTGATCTGGGGTCAGAATGGGTCAGTACCTTGTAGTAATCAGGGTAGTCCTTCTTGGAGGGTTTCACCATAAACAGCTCACAGAGCCTCCGTCCGCTGCCCGCCTCGCGAGCCTCCGTCACCGACCCGTACAGAGACTTCATCCTGTTCTTCTTCACGTTCTTCTTATGGCTGACGAGAGAGAGAGCATACTGTACATGACGCGATAGGCTTTCGTATAACACATTTAGAGTAGGGATGCCACATGGTGACCATTTGCCCAATCGAATATTCTAAAGCTCTGGCGATTAATAATCGATTAATCGACCCCCCCCCCCCCCCCCCCCCAAAAAAAACTTTCTTTTTTCTTTTTAATCAATATCAGATAAAACTTTTAAGATTTTATATTATGCACATATTATGCCATGGTCACATAACCATTATATGTTGAGTGCATGCTTTGATGGTTACAGTTTTATAATCAGTTTTGATGAGTAAACCTTTGTGGAGATCTTCTCAGTGCCATTCAGGATGGAAAATGAAATCCATTTGGATTTGGGGAGAAGTAGTTTCATAAGGGGCTGGTATGTATTACTTGATATAAAGAGAACATGTTCAGTTCACTAGTCTACACTCTAGTCTACACCTGCCTTCATTTCATCTGATTGTCTGTCTGGCAGGCACTTAACAAGCGATCGTTAACTGTGTCTGTTAGAGAGAGGGGCAGAGAAGAGTGGCTTTGCTCAACTTGATTTATACTTATATTCTCCACTCTGATGAAGGTACATGTTCGATATATCATGCAGCATTACTTATTAGCCTATATTTTAACTATTATTAAAAAATAAAAAATAAATCGATTTTCGATTATGAAATATTAAAATCGATTTTGGGGACGGCAACACATAATCGAAAAATCGATTATTCGGCGGCATCCCTAATTTAGAGCCAGGCGGTTCCTAGGCACCCCTTTTACCCTTGACAGGCGAAAAAGGCAAAAAAAAACTACAAATTGAGGACCCCGTGACACGGCTGTTGAACAGAAGCATTAGCTGACGCTGTTTCAGCGGGTCGATCTGGCATGAAACTAGCATGGAGGATGATAATCTGCTAAACGGAGACTAGCGCTCATTTTTTTAACATAAATATAGCTATAAAAAACAGCAGATGTACAAGCTTGCAGAAAACAAAATGTCTTGCATATCTGCTATTTTTGAATAGCCAACCTAAAAAGAATATGGATAAAGTTGTTAAAGGTATATTCAGTGATTTCACTTAATTCAAATATCACTTATTTTTTTTGTTTTGTTGTGATAATCCTCTCTACTATAGAGTGTGCTGACCATATAAGGAGTTCCTCCCTGTCCCCAGTTAACCCCTGGGGGTCAAAAAACCTTAGGTTTCGTTTGTGACTCTCTATCCTGATTGGACGAAGGCTTAGGTCCCACAGCCAAAAAACGAAACCTAAGGTTTTTTTGAGTGAAATCACTGAATATACCTTTAAAATGATTGATTCTGTATTTACACATTTAACTGGCCCCACCGTTTTCCACCTTTTCTTCTGTGTACATACAGTGTTTAGCATTTGTTGATGATATGAATTATTGTGTAAATTCAATCAGTCAATCAACCAACGCCCGTGACAGAGATGGATGTAATTCCCACCTCTTCCTCTTGGTGGTGCTGCCTGCGTCAGACGACAGGATGCTGTCGCCATCTTCGTCGTCTCTCCTCAGGAGCTCTCTCTTCTTCATCTGAAACACACAACAATTAACCCATTATTAACAATTATAAAATAAATGCTCTTCACTCATTGATGTCTCAAAGCGTAAATGCATCGTCAGGCTTTCCGATAGTTTTGGGGGCGAAAACAAGCCACGTTCAACCTCTGCTCATAACTCTGGACAATGCCACAGAGACCAGGTCATTCAGGATATTCTTCTGTGGAGGCTAACCCTGCCCATCAAGAGGAACACGACCTCTCACATCTCCAGATGTCCTGAGTATATTAGGGACACAGGACTGACTGTGAATGAACTTGGGTGTGGCGATGAGACAACAGAGACCAGTGGAAGCAGCTTGTGTCGCAGATCTCCAGGGCACTCGAAGGATGATGATTCAGGATTAGGGTTGGGATTAGTTAGGATTTTAACGGTTCCGAATCCTTCCCGGATCCCTCTTAACGGTTCCGGTTCCTAACGGTTCCCTTAACGGATCCCAATATTATTTTTTCCCTTTTTCTCTGATATTATAACTAACCTAATCAAGTACATAATAAACACAAATTCATTAATTCAATTATTGAAAATGCTCTTTACAATTATGAGGTGGCACTATTATTTAAATTTCACCACCAACAGCTAGCCACCACAACAATATCATTGTTGCAATTTGTACTGTATATTGCAATTTGTACTGTATATTAAATATACAGTACATACACATTGCAATAATGATATTGTTGTGGTGACAAATGTTGTCTTTAATGTTCAGATTCATTTAATATGAAGGACCCCTTACCCTAATGGAAACAAATAGTGCTTTCTTGGATTATAAAATCCTTTTAGCAGACCTTGTATTGAACTGTAGGCTACGTTCCTGTGCTTTTTTCTGCACATTTTATAAAGTTTATAAAGTAATCAATCTATGGAGGTATATGCACCTAAACGCTGGGCTCAACAGTCACGCGATTAATTTACAGACAAATCAAAAGCAGTTGAGTTTCTTATAAATTGTAAAAAATAAGTGCAGACAAATTGATTTGGCTATATTTAACGTGATTCATATAATATCAGAAGGACGTTGAGTCATTGGCGGTCTAAATTAACACCCTTAACAACAGTTGTAGCCTACAACACGCCTAATGAAAAGCTCTGTAGAAGTTTAGTAGTTTTTATTTTCTATTACGTTACTATCCTGGGGAAAGTGAACGAGCCTTGCATCATCCTCGTCCCCCACCGGCTGTGGTGGAGCTGCGGGGAGTGCAGGCACGGCTTTCCGCATGGCTCTCAAACGCGATGTGCCTACTGTAGATTATACTCGTGAGTTGTGGACTCGTGTAGACATATTGATTTTGAGATGTTTCCTCGTGGATGTGGTGCAACTGGTAGCCTACAAGTTGCAACAACCTTTGCAGGGAACTATAGCATCGCATTTATTGCACTTTGCGTGCTCAGCCTCAGAGTCATTTCCCTCTCTGTTAACCACACTTTGGAGATCTCTTCGACATACTGTCCCACTCGCTCCGCGGCGGTCGCTGAATGCACAGAACAGTGGGCGTATCCTCCCCGACCCCACTCACTCATGTAGGTGGGGTGACGTCACCACAGGCTCTGCTTGCATGCATGCACAGACACAGCGGAGCTAAATGACGACTGATGAGAACCGTTTGGGGAACCGTTAATATGAAAACGATGGAACCGGCTCCAGATCCGCAATGCCGGAACCGGGTCTGAAATGGACCCGGTTCCGAATCCCAACCCTATTCAGGATCTGCTGCAGCCTGGAGGCCCGTTTGTAGAGGTTAGAGTTGGGCATGTTGTAACACTGTACCTGCAGGATCTGCTGCAGCCTGGAGGCCCGTTTGTAGAGGTTAGAGTTGGGCATGTTGTAACACTGTACCTGCAGGATCTGCTGCAGGCTGGAGGCCCGTTTGTAGATGTTAGAGTTGGGCATGTTGTAACACTGTACCTGCAGGATCTGCTGCAGGCTGGAGGCCCGTTTGTAGAGGTTAGAGTTGGGCATGTTGTAACACTGTACCTGCAGTATCTGCTGCAGCCTGGAGGCCCGTTTGTATCACTGTACCTGCAGTATCTGCTGCAGCCCGGAGGCCCGTTTGTATCACTGTACCTGCAGGATCTGCTGCAGCCCGGAGGCCCGTTTGTATCACTGTACCTGCAGGATCTGCTGCAGCCCGGAGGCCCGTTTGTATCACTGTACCTGCAGGATCTGCTGCAGCCTGGAGGCCCGTTTGTAGATGTTAGAGTTGGGCATGTTGTAACACTGTACCTGCAGTATCTGCTGCAGCCTGGAGGCCCGTTTGTAGATGTTAGAGTTGGGCATGTTGTAACACTGTACCTGCAGTATCTGCTGCAGCCTGGAGGCCCGTTTGTAGATGTTAGAGTTGGGCATGTTGTAGCGCTTGGCGTTCTCAAACATCAGAGCGAGGTCCGCCTCCATCTGCTCCACGCCGCTGTACTCCCCGTTCCTCATCCTCTCCCTGGAGACAGAAAACCAAAACGTCAATAATGATAGTGGTTCACCGGAACATATGGGAGAACAAACCAAACGTCAATAATGATAGTGGTTCACCGGAACATATGGGAGAACAAACCAAACGTCAATAATGATAGTGGTTCACCGGAACATATAGGAGAACAAACCAAGGGTGCAGTACTTAGTTTAAACAGTTTTTGGTTTAGACTAGTCATTGGTTAGACCAGTCATTATTAGTCCTACAACTACAACCTACAACATCTCAAACCCTCACCCTAAACCTAACCTCCCACGGGGCAGCACACCTAAACCTAACCTTAACCCATGTCTAACCAATGACTAGTCTAAACCTAACCTCCCACGGGGCAGCACACCTACACCTAACCTTAACCCGTGTCTAATCAATGACTAGTCTAAACTAAGTATGCACCCCCAAACGGAGCATCAATATAATCCTCTTCATCACTGTAGCATAGTAGCATCCAAACATCATCAATCCTCTCCGTCGCCGTAGCAAACCAGTTGTTTTTTTCCCCCCCAAACTAATAAGTATGTATTTGGGTTTGCGGATATATTGTGCCAGGGGCCTCCAGGTTGACTAAAAACACATTCCCTTAACATCGAGTTTTTATTTGTTGACAAAAACTGTCAATAATCTTTTTTTAGCTTCGTTATTTAGTTAGTTTTGGCTGGTGGGAAAAAAGGTAGTCGATGAAAATTTTTCGTCCTAATTTCTTAGTCGACGCACTCGACACCGACGCACTCGACACCGTCCCATCCATTCATACCTAGTCTCGCGTTGCCAGACTGTTACCTGTTACCAGAAGCATATTTCCAAATGCTTCCGTCATACAGTCTGGATCAACGGAGGCTCTGATCATGAGTAAAATATAATTGCTTCCGTCGTACAGTCTGGAGCAACGGAAGCTCTGATCATGAGTCAAATATAAATGCTTCCGTCGTACAGTCTGGAGCAACGGAAGCTCTGATCATGAGTAAAATATAAATGCTTCCGTCATACAGTCTGGAGCAACGGAAGCTCTGATCATGAGTAAAATATAAATGCTTCCGTCATACAGTCTGGAGCAACGGAAGCTCTGATCATGAGTAAAATATAAATGCTTCCGTCGTACAGTCTGGAGCAACGGAAGCTCTGATCACGAGTAAAATATAAATGCTTCCGTCGTACAGTCTGGAGCAACGGAAGCTCTGATCACGAGTAAAATATAAATGCTTCCGTCGTACAGTCTGGAGCAACGGAAGCTCTGATCACGAGTAAAATATAAATGCTTCCGTCGTACAGTCTGGAGCAACGGAAGCTCTGATCACGAGTAAAATATAAATGCTTCAGTCGTACAGTCTGGAGCAACGGAAGCTCTGATCACGAGTAAAATATAAATGCTTCCGTCATACAGTCTGGAGCAACGGAAGCTCTGATCATGAGTAAAATATAAATGCTTCCGTCATACAGTCTGGAGCAACGGAAGCTCTGATCATGAGTAAAATATAAATGCTTCCGTCGTACAGTCTGGAGCAACGGAAGCTCTGATCATGAGTAAAATATAAATGCTTCCGTCGTACAGTCTGGAGCAACGGAAGCTCTGATCATGAGTAAAATATAAATGCTTCCGTCATACAGTCTGGAGCAACGGAAGCTCTGATCATGAGTAAAATATAAATGCTTCCGTCATACAGTCTGGAGCAACGGAAGCTCTGATCATGAGTAAAATATAAATGCTTCCGTCGTACAGTCTGGAGCAACGGAAGCTCTGATCATGAGTAAAATATAAATGCTTCCGTCGTACAGTCTGGAGCAACGGAAGCTCTGATCATGAGTAAAATATAAATGCTTCCGTCGTACAGTCTGGAGCAACGGAAGCTCTGATCATGAGTAAAATATAAATGCTTCCGTCGTACAGTCTGGAGCAACGGAAGCTCTGATCATGAGTAAAATATAAATGCTTCCGTCGTACAGTCTGGAGCAACGGAAGCTCTGATCGTGAGTAAAATATAAATGCTTCCGTCGTACAGTCTGGAGCAACGGAAGCTCTGATCATGAGTAAAATATAAATGCTTCCTCGTACAGTCTGGAGCAACGGAAGCTCTGATCATGAGTAAAATATAAAGTGGAAGTGAAGCCCCAGGAGGTTAGCTCAACCGTCTGGGCACCGAGGCTGCCGAGCCAGCCGGACGGCGTGCCGCGGGTTCAACTCCCGAGCCCCGACGGCTTTTCCCGCATGTCACTCGCCCTCTCTCTCCCCCCCCTTTCCTGTCGGTCTCTGTTCAATCGTCTTTACAGTCACGCTTCAACTTCAACCTAATATAAATCAAACCTATACCTGATGAGCTGCAGCGAGGTGGGCTGTTTGATCTGCTGGTAGTAGTCCGGGTACTCCCGGCGGGAGGGCAGCGTGAGGAAGGGCTCTGAGAGCAGGAGGCCCTGGTTGTTCCTGCAGCCCCGCACGGCCTCGTAGAGCTGGAACACCGGGCTGGACGGGTCCATGGAGGAGCTCTGGCACTCCGCCTCCGACTCCACCTCGTCGTAGCGCACCGAGCCTGGCCAGGACAGGGGGAGATATTTAACCCATTCTGACCTGAGATCAGATTCATACCAGGTTTCCACTGGACACACACTGGTCTGATTAACCCATTCTGACCTGAGATCAGATTCTAAAAAATGTCAGTCGTTCTTCGATTTTTCAAAAATAGCAGACCTACAAGCTCGTAGCGCGCCACTCGGTGGCGCGCTACGAGCTTGTAGATCTGCTATTTTTCAATAGCTAAAGCATAACATGATGCTGACACCAATATGGGTTCCCGTTCAGAATGGGTTAAAAAAGAATCACACCCGTGTGAACTGAGTGGTGCAACTCCCCTCTCTCTCTCTCTGCAGTTTCCATGTAGTTTTCGTCAATGAGAAAAGGTTAGTCGACGAACACTTTTCGTCTTGGTTGTAGTCGACGTAGTTTAAGAGCCAGAAACGACAAAACGTCTAATTGCCAATTATGGAATTATGGATGCCACGGACGACAAGACGTGCTCTTTTTTTTCCCTTTTTTTATCCATATTTAAAAAATTCCTCTAATCTGGTGTACAGGTGATGACATGCACATTACATGCATAATAGAATTACAATTTCTCTCTTTTTAAGTGGTGCAACCACTTCTAAAACCAGCTCGCAATGTCCATGTACCCGTTTGTGTCGTAGGTACGTAGGTACGTCAATGAGCACGAGTGGTGTGCGCATGCGTGCGCGTGCACCACTGGTGTGCGCACGCACCCGCACCCGTGTGTGGATGTTGTTGCTACATGAATAGCGACAATGCTAGCGAGCTAAAATATAGCCATCCTTGCTCTAGAAAGCACCAATGTTTCCATCTAGACCACCGGATTATCAGCAAAAACCTCCGAAAATCGCGCTAATGGACCAAACCATGAAGAGCTCCGTAGATTAGGAGTTATTCAGCTTTTAGAGAGGGGAGTTGCACCACTTGGTTCACACAGGTGTGATTTTTTATAACGGGAGAATTGACACTCAAAGCCTAAACTGGTGACCACCAGGTGGCGCTAAACACATGTAGACAGACGGTGGAAACAGGACGCTGTGTGGTGATAAACAGGACGCTGTGTGGTGATGCTGCGATGCTTACCGGAGAGCACGGAGTCGTCTTCGCCCTCGGAGCCGTACTGCAGAGCCAGAGTGATGGCAGACAGCCGGTCGCCTTGAGCAGACCTGCGATTTCTGAACACGTGAATAGCATGTAAGACACCACAAAGTCACTGCTCCTACTATCATGTTTTTTTTGTTTTCTGGGGGGGTATATAGCGCCCCTCAAAAAAGCCCCTCCTATATCAAGCTTTTGGTGTGTGTGTGTGTGTGTGTGTGTGTGTGTGAGTGTGTGCGCACAAACTTTGACCTACACAAACATAACATTCCCGTCGACAATGAATGGAGAATGTTACGTCATAGTGTCTGAGCAAATAGGCTTAGTGTTTTTTTTGTTTTTAATATTTTTTTATCCCACGATTTTGTAACCCATTTTTCACCCCCTGTGTCAATTATCTAATGTGATCCTGGGCTCTACACACCCTCCACCAACCTAGTCCCCATATATGGGGGACAAGGGGAGAGCAACGGACTTGAACTCATGCTTCCTTCATGCCTGAGTGTCCAAGTTGCTCCTTTACACCTGACAGGGGGGAGTTTCCCTGGTTGGACGTAGCGCGTGAAAGGAACACGTTATTCCGACCAGTTTCTTTCCCCTCCATCAGGCGCCCCGGCTGGCCAGGGGGAGGCAGTTTAGAGACCAGGATTACTGCATGTTTTTTGTGAGGGTATACCTACCCTAGGGGACACGGGGAGAACATGCAAACTCCACACAGAAAGGCCCTTTCGCCAACCCCGCCTCGGGTATGGGCACTGATGACGCGGAGGAGGAAACACGCCGCCAGCGCCCACAAATAGGCTTAGTGTTTAGTTTTTCGTCATGATGCCGTATACGATGATAAGAGCGCCCCTCACTTCACACGGGCCCGGCGGTAGAGTGGCTGGATGGTAACCACAAGGTTGCCAGTTCGAACCCTGTGGTGCTCCCCCAGAGTTAGTGTGGAAGTGTCCTTGAGCAAGAGTCTGAACTCTTAATTGCTCCTGATGTGCTGGTTGGTGCCTTGCATGGTTTCCGCCGCCATCGGTGTGTGAATGTGTGTGTGTATTTTATAGGTAAGACGTCACAAAGGCACTTGGTTGTACTCATAATAATCCTGCTAATGTTCATACCTGATTCGGAGGCTGGTTTTTGTAGGCTCGGCGTGTTCGAGTTCAGTCTTCCTCTGGATGAAGACCTTCTTGATGATGTTTGCATCCTATATGGAGAGAAAGGACTGAGTTAAAGGAGAAGCCCTAAATTCATTGCATTGAATGGGAATTGAATGGGGCTATGGGGTGTTGTGCTAATTTGCTTATTTCCACCAAAAAAAAGTATATATCCTCTCTTCATAAAGTAAATAATATCTCAAGTGGCACACTTTACTAGTTATTTCAATGGAAATAAGCAAATTAGCACAACACCCCATATCCCCGTTCAATTCAATGCAGTTCATTTAGGGCTTATGGTAGGGAGATAGCCAATAAGGAGTTTTTGCACAAAGAAACACCTGGACCTCTTTGGTGGGGACGTAAAAACTACAAAGAAAGGTAAGAAAGCCTTTCGATATGGAATTATCCTTTAACTGAGGTGTAAAATAATAACAGTGTTAAAGAAGAAACATAAACAGTAGACGTTGTCCCGTGTCCGTACCTTAAAAACTTGAGATCCTGGTTCGTTGTAGGTTTTGGCATTTTTGGCCAGGAGGTCGATGTCCTTGGCCATGGCATTGACGCTCTTATAGTATCCAATCTGTACGGTTTAAAGAACAAAAGGCCTTCGTTAGTTAACACAACATTCCACACTCATTTCTTCCTCCGACAAGAAACTGAGATCACGATTCTCATACGATTCTCATTGTTTTCCATGAGTCTGTATAGTTGGTGAACATTTACTACATTCAAAACGTGTCACCTGGAGCCAGAACTACTGTGGCTCCAAACAGACGACATCAAAGTGCTCCACTTAAAACCTCTCTTAAAAAGTCTCTCACTTGTAGCGACTGTGTGCTCTTTGTGACCTGGGAGTTGTAGAGGATGAGTTTCATTTTGTTTTCTATTGTCCACTATACCATGATTTAAGAATCATGAGACACAAACAGACTGAAGAACAGCTTCATCCCTCAGGCTGTGAGACTGCTCAATAAGCCTAAATGAACATTGAACATTCCGTGGGTACGGCCTTGTATACTGACCTGAGTCCTTTAAAACCTTTTAAAACTTTTAAAACTTTTATACTTAGCATGTTATTTAAATTTTTACTTTTTTGTGGAGCATCACCCAACGAAAGTTTTTCACAATGCTGTACCTGTACATCTATGTGACAATAAAACACCTTGAACCTTGAACCTTGAGAAACGTTTTATTTGAAAAAATTCAGGATAAGAACCCAGATCTGTTTTGGATGTCTGAGTGTTTTATGTTAAATTGGTTGTTCAGTAATGAAGTTTTTGTTTTTGGAAAATGTATAGAGAAAGCATGGCAGTTACGTTGGAGAACGATGTATCCATGAGTAACTGTCTATTTGTGTATAATGTATTATTATATACTGTATGTACAATTTTGTGAGTGTCTTGTAAGCCCGTGCGGGCTGGGCATCTTATGATGTAGGACACTTTAATAAAAACTCTATCTATCTAATCATGTAGTAAAAACATAAGAGTGACTAATCAACTCAAATCAACTAATCAAATGATTCCCGAGCGCGGCACGGCTGCAGCTCACCGCTCCAAGAGATCAAAGGTCAAATGCGGAGAACAAATTTCACTGCGGTAACTTGTGTGACAAATCGTATGACTTTGACTTTGACTAAAATTAATTGGACAGCCAACTATAGCGCAGCACGATTCTTCAAAAAAAGAGATTGCACAGGTGAAATCTTCGATTAATTGTGCAGCACTAATTGATGCCTCTGCTAACCATAAGGAGAGGATTCCTGCGTGACGAAAACCACAGTGATATCTTTTTTTTTTATATACTTTTTTTTATCCCACGATTTTGTAACCCATTTTTCACCCCCTGTGTCAATCATCTAATGTGATCCTGGGCTCTACACACCCTCCACCAACTTAGTCCCCATATATGGGGGACAAGGGGAGACCAACGGACTTGAACTCATGCTTCCTTCATGCCTGAGTGTCCAAGTTGCTCCTTTACACCTGACAGGGGGGGGAGTTTCCCTGGATGGACGTAGCGCGTGGAAGGAACACGTTATTCCAACCAGTTCCTTTCCCCTCCATCAGGCGCCCCGGCTGGCCAGGGGGAGGCAGTATAGAGACCAGTTCCTTTCCCCCTCCGTCAGGCGCCCCGGCTGGCCAGGGGGAGGCAGTTTACAACCACAGTGATAAAAGACATGGAAGGACTTCAATGGACAATGTTTCTGTGAGGCGACCTTTGACCTCATACATTCTAATCCAGTTAATCCCTCGAGTCCAGGTGGACGTTGGTGCCAGCTGTCATGAAAACGACCGCAAGGTCGTTCCTGATAGGTCACGTTCACGTTCACACACGCACGCACACACGCACGCACGCACGCACCCACGCACGCACGCACCGAAAACATGATGCCCACTGGCAGAGAAAATATACAGTCAGGAAATATTTTAAATGTATCACCTGTATTCTTTGTGCGATGGCTCTCAGATCAATAGGCTCCTTTATAATGGCATAGTAGTCTGGGTAATGCTGTAGGAAAAGGACAGAGAACATAGTAGTCTGGGTAATGCTATGGGAAAAGGACAGAGAACATAGTAGTCTGGGTAATGCTATGGGAAAAGGACAGAGAACATAGTAGTCTGGGTAATGCTATAGGAAAAGGACAGAGAACAACATGTGTACACTGCTACGGATTGACAACAGGAAAAACATATCTTCATTCCTCATTACGCGCAAGTAATAGTTTTGCCCGGCTCAAATGCCAACCCGCCACTTTTGATGCGTATGCACCGTCCCAGCAAATTGTGCAAAAAAGATTTGCTGGGACCAGATTACATGGTGTGTATATGTATAACTAGCTCTCAATGATGACGTAAGAAATATGTGGATTAAAGGACCCAATGCCAGAGTGTAATTGGTTTTCGATGGTGACGTAATGACGATATGTTTTAGTGTCGGGAGGATTAAAGGTAATGCTCCTGTGTATACATGTATGTAATCTGTAATCTGGCACCACTGCCGTATCAGGCAAAATTTGCTGGCACGGTGCATACGCATCAAAAGTGGCGGGACGGCTGGGACGGTGCGTACGTCGCAAAGTAACCACAGTATACCGCTAATCAACTTACAAATTACATATACATATACATAGTACATGTATATGTAATTGGTTGACAGTTTGTAGCGGTCGAAAGTACTTGCGCGCTCTGCTTGCGCACTAGTTGGCCATTTTTGGCCTACTAGTGTGCAACAAGCAAGTATGCACTGGACAGAGTGCAGTTCTAGTTTTAACTGCATCTACACGTGGTCCTACACAACAACACAGGTGTGCACTGTAACTGTACCACTTTGGTCCTGTCCTATACAACAACACAGGTGTGTACTGTAACTGTACCACTTTGGTCCTGTCCTACACAACAACACAGGTGTGTACTGTAACTGTACCACTTTGGTCCTGTCCTATACAACAACACAGGTGTGTACTGTAACTGTACCACTTTGGTCCTGTCCTATACAACACAGGTGTGTACTGTAACTGTACCACTTTGGTCCTGTCCTATACAACACAGGTGTGTACTGTAACTGTACCACTTTGGTCCTGTCCTATACAACACAGGTGTGTACTGTAACTGTACCACTTTGGTCCTGTCCTATA
The DNA here is from genome assembly GCF_963924005.1 of Protomyctophum bolini. Classification (NCBI taxonomy): domain Eukaryota; kingdom Metazoa; phylum Chordata; class Actinopteri; order Myctophiformes; family Myctophidae; genus Protomyctophum; species Protomyctophum bolini. Next base: position 2,804,345 of record NC_137881.1, on the reverse strand, counting down.
CAACAACACAGGTGTGTACTGTAACTGTACCACTTTGGTCCTGTCCTATACAACAACACAGGTGTGTACTGTAACTGTACCACTTTGGTCCTGTCCTATACAACACAGGTGTGTACTGTAACTGTACCACTTTGGTCCTGTCCTATACAACAACACAGGTGTGTACTGTAACTGTACCACTTTGGTCCTGTCCTATACAACAACACAGGTGTGCACTGTAACTGTACCACTTTGGTCCTGTCCTACACAACAACACGTATGTACTGTAACTGTACCACTTTGGTCCTGTCCTACACAACAACACAGGTGTGTACTGTAACTGTACCACTTTGGTCCTGTCCTACACAACAACACAGGTGTGTACTGTAACTGTACCACTTTGGTCCTGTCCTACACAACAACACAGGTGTGTACTGTAACTGTACCACTTTGGTCCTGTCCTACACAACAACACAGGTGTGTACTGTAACTGTACCACTTTGGTCCTGTCCTATACAACAACACAGGTGTGTACTGTAACTGTACCACTTTGGTCCTGTCCTATACAACAACACAGGTGTGTACTGTAACTGTACCACTTTGGTCCTGTCCTATACAACAACACAGGTGTGCACTGTAACTGTACCACTTTGGTCCTGTCCTACACAACAACACGTATGTACTGTAACTGTACCACTTTGGTCCTGTCCTACACAACAACACAGGTGTGTACTGTAACTGTACCACTTTGGTCCTGTCCTACACAACAACACAGGTGTGTACTGTAACTGTACCACTTTGGTCCTGTCCTACACAACAACACAGGTGTGTACTGTAACTGTACCACTTTGGTCCTGTCCTACACAACAACACAGGTGTGTACTGTAACTGTACCACTTTGGTCCTGTCCTATACAACAACACAGGTGTGCACTGTAACTGTACCACTTTGGTCCTGTCCTACACAACAACACAGGTGTGTACTGTAACTGTACCACTTTGGTCCTGTCCTACACAACAACACAGGTGTGTACTGTAACTGTACCACTTTGGTCCTGTCCTACACAACAACACAGGTGTGTACTGTAACTGTACCACTTTGGTCCTGTCCTATACAACAACACAGGTGTGTACTGTAACTGTACCACTTTGGTCCTGTCCTACACAACAACACAGGTGTGTACTGTAACTGTACCACTTTGGTCCTGTCCTATACAACAACACAGGTGTGTACTGTAACTGTACCACTTTGGTCCTGTCCTACACAACAACACAGGTGTGTACTGTAACTGTAACTGTACCACTTTGGTCCTGTCCTATACAACAACACAGGTGTGTACTGTAACTGTAACTGTACCACTTTGGAAGGCAGCTTCTGGAAGAGTTCACTGCAGAGACGTCCGGCTGGGTCAGTGTGAGAAACCACAGCCTCCAACAGCTGCTCCAAGATCTCCTTCAGACAACCCACTGACGTCTAGAACACACATGGACAAGATATAATTTACAATTTAGGCATTTAGCAGACGCTCTTAATCCAGAGCGACTTACATTAAGCAAGAACAAAAAAGCATGGGAATACATCGCATAAAAAACATTTATCATGAAACATGCGTAAGCTAAGAAAGTAACAGTGGAATATCTATATAATGAAACTATACATATAAACTATACTATACATATGTACTGTGACGTGCTATGACTACATACAATGCAATTATAGTGCTGTCTACATAACATGCTATAAGTCTGTATCAAATGCTATCTAAGGGGGTAGGATAAGTGCTATGGGCCATGATGGAGTCTGAAAGGGTGTCCTTCTGACAACCCACTGAGGTCCAGAGGGGAGGCCCTGAAACAACAACCGATACCGTACGACGTACCTCGTCTTCGGTGGACATGCCGGTGTTGTCCAGCGTGTCGTCAGCGGCGTCTTCCTCTTCGTCGTCTCCGTCTCCGGGCTGAACAAACTCATTCCTGGTCTGCAGATACACCACCCAGAGCCTGGAGGCAGCCTGGTACTCCTCACTGTCTGTCTGAGGACAGAGATTAAAGACAGGATGAGATACACCACCCAGAGCCTGGAGGCAGCCTGGTACTCCTCACTGTCTGTCTGAGGAGGACAGAGATTAAAGACAGGATGAGATACACCACCCAGAGCCTGGAGGCAGCCTGGTACTCCTCACTGTCTGGCTGAGGAGGACAGAGATTAAAGACAGGATGAGATACACCACCCAGAGCCTGGAGGCAGCCTGGTACTCCTCACTGTCTGTCTGAGGAGGACAGAGATTAAAGACATGATGAGATACACCACCCAGAGCCTGGAGGCAGCCTGGTACTCCTCACTGTCTGGCTGAGGAGGACAGAGATTAAAGACAGGATGAGATACACCACCCAGAGCCTGGAGGCAGCCTGGTACTGCTCACTGTCTGGCTGAGGATAGGGATTAAAGACAGGATGAGATACACCACCCTCAGCCTGGAGGCAGCCTGGTACTCCTCACTGTCTGGCTGAGGAGGGAGATTAAAGACAGGATGAGATACACCACCCAGAGCCTGGAGGCAGCCTGGTACTCCTCACTGTCTGTCTGAGGAGGACAGAGATTAAAGACAGGATGAGATACACCACCCAGAGCCTGGAGGCAGCCTGGTACTCCTCACTGTCTGGCTGAGGAGGACAGAGATTAAAGACAGGATGAGATACACCACCCTCAGCCTGGAGGCAGCCTGGTACTCCTCACTGTCTGGCTATGAGGACAGAGATTAAAGACAGGATGAGATACACCACCCAGAGCCTGGAGGCAGCCTGGTACTGCTCACTGTCTGGCTGAGGATAGGGATTAAAGACAGGATGAGATACACCACCCAGAGCCTGGAGGCAGCCTGGTACTCCTCACTGTCTGTCTGAGGAGGACAGAGATTAAAGACAGGATGAGATACACCACCCAGAGCCTGGAGGCAGCCTGGTACTCCTCACTGTCTGGCTGAGGAGGGAGATTAAAGACATGATAAGATAGACACACCCTCCACCAACCTAGTCCCCATATATGGGGGACAAGGGGAGAGCAACGGACTTGAACTCATGCTTCCTTCATGCCCGAGTGTCCAAGTTGCTCCTTTTACACCTGACAGGGGGGAGTTTCCCTGGTTGGACATAGCGCGTGGAAGGAACACGTTATTCCAACCAGTTCCTTTCCCCTCCATCAGGCGCCCCGGCTGGCCAGGGGGAGGCAGTTTAGAGACCAGGATTACTGCATGTTTTTTGTGAGATTTTTTTTTTTTAAGTGTTTCATAAACGTGCAAAAAAAGACGATCTGGAAACTAACAACATATTTTGTGTACTCGCACTTATTGGGGAGTCCCCCCTTCCAACACACAACACACACACACACAAGATCAGTATCTGCCGATCGTGATCGAAAAGAATGTGTCGATCACACAACACACCCAAAAAAGAACCTTATTGATTGATCCCTGATGGCGTCCTTCCTACCTTGTAGTATGATTTGGCATTATTGAACAGGAGCTGGAAGTCTGCAGTGAGCTGTTCCACCTCCTGGTAATCCTCCGACTTCAGCTTCTGTTGGATCTTCGTCATGTCGATGGGCTGAGACACCGCATCGTAGTAATCAGGCTGGTTCCTGGGGAGAGAATACAATGAGACACCGCATCGTAGTAATCAGGCTGGTTCCTGGGGAGAGAATACAATGAGACACCACATCAAGCCGTCCTGCTTGTATTCGTCACGTTTGCGCTAATGAAACACTAAACAGTGTTTCTTTTTTATTTCATGTCGACATTTCAAGTACAACTTTCGCGTTGCAAAGTTTAACTAAAGTTTCCCACCCCGTCCAAAGTCATTTCTGATACAGACATACCGGCAACCTTTTTTTAATCAACCTGTCATAACGTCATTTAGGTCAATGATATAACATTATGTAGTACTCTTCTTGTGACCTCAGGCGTGTTAACTGTTCAAATCATATCAAATAAAATAAATAAGGCTGGATGGCCGAAACATTTGACTCCTGTTCAAAATGCAAGAATAAATGATTGAAATGCAGTCTTTATGTGTGTTGACCCATTACCGTTATTTATTTGATAACATTATGTAGTGAAATAACGATATATAATTAGCAGCCAGTCATCGACTGTCTGCCAGACAGTAACAGAGTGTCACGTCTTGGCAACGATTTCTGCGCGACTACCACAACATTAAAACACGACATTAAAAACAAAAGGTTATGAAGAAAATGAATGGTCCAACTTTGGTGAGAGTGTTTTTTTTTACCTTCTCTTTGGTACCCTGATGAAGAAATCAGAAAGGTGTCTCCCCTGGTCATCCTTGTGGTCCCTGATGGCGTTGAACAACTCGTGACATACAGCAATCTGCAGGAAAGGACATCGTTACATCCACCACTTAAACTTAAACCATCTATTCTTTTTTTTTTTTTATCCCACGATTTTGTAACCCAGTTTTCTTTTCACCCAGTGCCAATTATCTAATGTAATCCTGGGCGCTACACTTCCTCTGCCAATCTGGGGGGGCAGCGGACTGACCTCATGCCTCCTTCTATGCATGAGGAGTCCAAGCTGCCAGGGGGAGGTAGTTTTAGAGACCAGGATTACTGCATGTTTTTGTGAGGGTATCTACCCTAGGGGACACGGGGAGAACATGCAAACTCCACACAGAAAGGCCCTTTCACCAACCCCGCCTCAGGTATGGGCACTGATGGAGGAGGAGGAAGGAGGAAGGAAACACGCCGCCAGTGCCCACAGTGTCCCCAGCGGGGATCGAACCCAGGACCTTCTAGCTGAAGAAATGACAATAATCCAGATTGAAGAGTAAGGGCGGATTCATACTCCTATTTTACCGCTGTAGTGCCGAAATTATTTCGGCTCGTCAGAAATTTTCAGTAGCACCGAAGAGTCGACTTTAGGACGGTACCCGCCCCCCCCAACCTCAAATGACGTCACATTGTAGGCTCTACAGCACCAAATGACATCACATTGTAGGCTCTACAGAGCCAAATGACGTCACATTGTAGGCTCTACAGAGCCGAACAGACTTTTATTGGGCTCTAAAATAGGAGTATGAATCGCGCCATCTCTTACGGGGTCTACGGTGGTTAGTGTTAGATAAGAGGGGGGGGGGTCTTCTCTACGGTGGTTATAGGGTTAGATAAGAGGGGGGTCTTCTCTTACGGGGTCTACGGTGGGGACGTTGGAGGTCCTCCGTCTCTTCCTGCCGCTTCCAGGAGTGGACGAGGAGGCGTCGTCAAAGTCTCCTCCGCTGACGCTGCTGGACGGAGAGGTGGCTCTCCTCCGCTTGGTCGCACTCATCTTCTGATCCTCCGACTGCTGCAAGCTAGGAGTCAGAGATAGGATAGGAAACACAATCATCTTCTGATCCTCTGACTGCTGCAAGCTAGGAGACATAGATAGGATAGGACACATAGGAAACACAATCATCTTCTGATCCTCTGACTGCTGCAAGCTAGGAGTCAGAGATAGGAAACATAGGAAACAATCATCTTCTGATCCTCTGACTGCTGCAAGCTAGGAGTCATAGATAGGATAGGACACATAGGAAACACAATCATCTTCTGATCCTCTGACTGCTGCAAGCTAGGAGACATAGATAGGATAGGACACATAGGAAACACAATCATCTTCTGATCCTCTGACTGCTGCAAGCTAGGAGTCATAGATAGGAAACAATCATCTTCTGATCCTCTGACTGCTGCAAGCTAGGAGTCAGAGATAGGATAGGAAACATAGGAAACACAATCATCTTCTGATCCTCTGACTGCTGCAAGCTAGGAGACATAGATAGGATAGGACACATAGGAAACACAATCATCTTCTGATCCTCTGACTGCTGCAAGCTAGGAGTCAGAGATAGGACACATAGGAAACACAATCATCTTCTGATCCTCTGACTGCTGCAAGCTAGGAGTCAGAGATAGGATAGGAAACATAGGAAACACAATCATCTTCTGATCCTCTGACTGCTGCAAGCTAGGAGTCAGAGATAGGACACATAGGAAACAATCATCTTCTGGTCCTCTGACTGCTGCAAGCTAGGAGTCACAGATAGGACACATAGGAAACAATCATCTTCTGATCCTCTGACTGCTGCAAGCTAGGAGTCAGAGATAGGATAGGACACATAGGAAACACAATCATCTTCTGATCCTCTGACTGCTGCAAGCTAGGAGTCATAGATAGGATAGGAAACATAGGAAACACAATCATCTTCTGATCCTCTGACTGCTGCAAGCTAGGAGTCAGAGATAGGATAGGACACATAGGAAACACAATCATCTTCTGATCCACTGACTGCTGCAAGCTAGGAGTCATAGATAGGATAGGACACATAGGAAACACAATCATCTTCTGATCCTCTGACTGCTGCTGCAAGCTAGGAGTCAGAGATAGGACACATAGGAAACACAATCATCTTCTGATCCTCTGACTGCTGCTGCAAGCTAGGAGTCAGAGATAGGACACATAGGAAACACAATCATCTTCTGATCCTCTGACTGCTGCAAGCTAGGAGTCATAGATAGGAAACATAGGAAACAATCATCTTCTGATCCTCTGACTGCTGCAAGCTAGGAGTCAGAGATAGGACACACAATCATCTTCTGATCCTCTGACTGCTGCAAGCTAGGAGTCATAGATAGGAAACACAATCATCTTCTGATCCTCTGCTGCAAGATACAATTTACAATTTAGGCATTTAGCAGACGCTCTTAATCCAGAGCGATTTACATTAAGCAAGAACCAAAAAGCATGGGAATACATCACATAAAAAGCATTTATCATGAAACATGCGTAAGCTAAGAAAGTAACGATAGGACACATAGATAGGACACATAGGAAACCAGTGATGTAAATAATGTTTTCAATGTAATGAGTCCCGGGATGCAGGGACAGTCTTTCAGATGAGTCCCACTTCAACGACGTTAGGACGTCATATTTTGCCCTTTTTTTCTTTTTTTACAAATTGCAGCATTTAACTCCCATTTCATTTTATATGGTTATAAATAATGTGGTTATATTCATGTAGAAAACATAAAATGATTATTATAACTAAAGCTAGCTAAATAAACTAGAATAAAAAAAACAGTAAAGTAGTACAGTAGTGTATGATCCTGTAGGTCGTTGTTTTATTGCGTCCCACTCCCAACTATAAACTGCATTTTGGGAATGCAAAATGCACCCTGTTTTAATCTCTGGGAAACAATCATCTTCTGCTCTGCTGTAAGATAGGACACATTAGGAAAACAACCATCTGATCCTCTGCTGTAAGCTAGGACACATACTGTAGGACACAATCAAAACTTTGTGTATTTGAGGGGTCGTCAACAGGGGGTCCGTGAGTGACCCCTAGTGGGTCCTCGGAGTTACTACTACAGGGGAGGATGCCAAATCTTTGTGTGATAGATGGGCAGTGGGGCTCAGGGATGGAGTGGCTACATTACATTTACAACCAAAGGTTCCCCGGTTCGATCCCTGTGGGCTCCCCCAGAGTTTAGTGTCAAAGTGTCCTTGAGCAAGACTCTGAACCCCTGATCACTGTGTGATCAATACACATTAACATAAAGCCATCTATGAAAGAGTCTAATCTGCAACACAACTGTTGAACATGTAGTGTGGGAGAGGGGAGGGGGGGTCCCTGCTTCATCTAATCTCTCTCTCAGCTAGGGGGTCCACGATAACCAGGGCTCTTCTGGTCCATCCATAGCAAGCCATAATCATCACAAGCACATGACATGCGAATCCCTTGACTCCTTCAAAACCACTCTCAAAGGGCACCTACGGACGGCTGCAATTAGAAACTGGCCCCTGTAAAATCTTAATCCCCCCCCCCACACCTTTTTCCCCTCAGTGTATATGTCTCTTTTCCCTTTTTACCTCCCTTATGATGAATTCCTGTTCTGTTCTTTGACTATATAGAAGTGTCTATTTGTACGTCTCTAAATGTTTTGATGAATTGAACAAGGTGGACCCAATGCTTAATTGGGTCGTCCACTCACAGTCAACAGTCTTTGTAATTGAGTTTGTGCTTGAAATGTACTGTAATTCTGCAAACTGTTAATAAATATTTTAAATCAATCAATCAAAAGCACATTTATTGTCACATCACAATATGATATATTAGCCTGGTAGGTTGCAGCGTGAATTCACATTTCCCTGTGTAAAAGGTTACCGCCACCCAGCGCTTGGGTCCAGACCTGTCACCGTAACGTTATTTCACTTCTTATGTATTTCTTATGAATGCGTTTATTGAAAGGGGGGAAAAACGCATACAGTCAAACTAGCAGATCTACAACCTCTAGCCTTGCGTAGCAAGACTAATATCAGGGGCAATATTAAAGCATTGCAAAGGCAGATGAAGGCTGGCCCTGCGAGGCTAGCTGGAGTAATACAGAGTTGTCAGATAATAGTGGAGTAAAAGTACAATATTTTATATTTCATTGATTGATTGATTGAAATATGTATTAACAGTTTGCAGAATTACAGTACATTTCAAGATGAATTGAACAAGGTGGACCCTGTTGTAAACAAGTGTAATGCTTAATTGGGTCGTCCACTCACAGTTAACAGTCTTTGTATTGAGTTTGTGCTTGAAATGTACTGTAATTATTATGCAAACTGTTAATACATTTTTCAAGAGACGTACAAATAGACACTTCTATATAGTCAAAGACCAGAACAGGAATTCATCATAAAGGAGGTAAAAAAGGGAAAAGAAACATACATACAGTGAGGGGGAAATGAGGATTTGCCTCCGAGATTGATTCTTTGAAGTATGTATTAACAGTTTGCAGAATGGGTACATTTCACATGAAAGCACAACTCAATACAAAGACTGTGGACGACACACTGATAAAGCATATTGGACTTGTTTACAAGTTACAACAGGGTCTACCTTTTTCATAGCCCCACAAGCAGAACCCAAATGTAGTAAAGTTTCTGACACTTTTATGACTCATAAAAGCTTTCGGAGGGTTCCGAGAGGGGCTACCTTTTTCAATTCATCAGAAAAGATGTAGTGGAGAGTAAAAGTACAGAGAAAATTGTAAATACTCCAGCATAAGTACGGTACCACTTGATTAAATGTACTTTAATACCAGTTTACTTTCCACCAGTGCCAAACAAACTGTCAATAAAGTATATTCAATCAATACAAAAAATGCACCTGTCTGTCTGCCTCTGCACAGCAAGCTAGCCGGATAGCTGATAGTGCTAACTACAACATGGAAAAGTGTATATTATTGCGACTCCTAGTTGAACAGCAACTACAGCAGAGTTAAACTACACGGACACCCCGACACAACCACACTGAGAAACCACAACAAACGAGCACGCGTGAAAACACGCCAAACTTCTCCATGTTGTTATCAGAGCGTTAGCATGTAGCATTTAGCACCAGCTTCCATTGTATGGATGGAACACACACAACAAAGCCCTCGACGCTAGCTCCGTTTTTACCACTTTTATGCCATTTATAATCGAAATGCAAACTAAAGCCGGTAGAAACAGCGAGCTGTGGTGATGGAAGACACGGTAGTTAATGTTAAATTACCTTTATTAACTTTATATTCCGTTGAGTTGGTTCCCTGAGTTGAAATGTAGTTGCTAACGGCTAGCAGCTAGCCCTGTTGTTCACTTTGAAAACTACAAGCCGCCGGACCGGAAGTTAAGCTTCTTAGCGCAGGAAGTCAACACAGAAATAAATCGTCATCTCGAGAGATTCGCGCCACCATCAGGACAGAGGTGGTATACCACCTAAAAATCATGCTTGCCAAATCTTTGTGTGATAGATTATAGGAATGGATTGTTTTATTGAGAACTTTAGCCAAGAAAAATGGCATAATCTGTTTTTCAACACAAACACAATTTAAATTTGAGTAAACATTCACTAATGTAGCCTATACTGTAGCCTACTATTCAATATACTTTTACTTTATATTAATCAAAAATCTTCAAAACAGTTTTTCTTTTAAATAGCAGACCAACAAATTCACAAAGCGAAAGATGTGGCTTGCAAATTGCCCAAGATTGATTGAAGTATGTATTAACAGTTTGCAGAATTATATATAGGCTACATTTCAAGCACAACTCAATACAAAAACTGTTAATTGTGAGTGGACGACCAACAGAGCACTATACACTTGTTTACAAGAGGGTCCACCATGTTCAATTCATAAATTGATCATTAGATTTATCACTGACGATGTGCATGGAAAAGGTGTGTGTATGTGCGTGAACTGAACCGGTTCCCATTGGGAACCAACCGGTGGAAAAGGGGCCACTGTTTGTTCTCATTAGGGCCAGTCCTGTCAGTGTTGTTGATATACAATGCAATGCATGGTGACACATTGATCTCTGATGAATTGAACAAGGTGGGCCCTCTTGTAAACAAGTGTAATGCTTTATGGTGTCGCCCACTCACAGTGAACAGTCTTTGTATTGAGTTTGTGCTTAAAATGTACTGTAATTCTGCAAACTGTTAATAAATACTTCAATCAATAAATCAAATCAATAAATCAATAAAAAAAAAGATCAGGCAATTTTTTTGAAACATGACTAGATAATCTAGCCATCCATTATAGCTCTATATATAGATTTATTTGCACCTGAACTATGAGTGAATTATTGTGATGATGATGATCGATTATAAATCCGTTATTTTTGGTCGCGCCACCTCCGCACCATGACATTGATGCAGGTATACAGGCCTATAGGCTATAATATAATAACGATGAAGCTTTTTTTGTGCACGCACGCACACGCGCGCGCGCGCACACACACACACAGGCAGAGCGAGGCGAGCACATCAGCCTCGCGCCACGAGAGAGAGAGAGCGAGAGAGAGAGAGAGAGAGAGAGAGAGAGAGAGAGAGAGAGAGAGAGAGAGAGAGAGAGAGCGCGCACTGCACGCATCACCACACATCGCGTTGAGGAGGTAGGTCTGTTTATTTAAGCATTTTGATCAAATAGATATAAAATTAGACATTAATGCTCCCTAATGTTTATAGAGGGAACCCTGCATATGTTTATGTGTCGCATCGCATGCATGTCTGTCTGTGTCTCTGACTGTGTCTATCTGTCTCTCTGTGTGTCTGTGTGTGTGTGTGTGTGTCTGTGTGTGTGTCTGTCTCTCTGTGTCTCTGTGTCTCTGTGTCTCTGTGTGTCTGTCTCTCTGTCTCTCTGTGTGTCTCCATCAGTGATTTCTCACAGAGAATCAGAGATGCTGTGTTCGGTTCGGTTCGGTTCTGTTCGGTAGGATATACCCTTGAACGCTGCAGCCTGCAGCATGCTGCTCTCAGTGCTCTGCTATAGAGAGCTGCTCCTCGGCCAACACATTTAATCCTAGTCCAATGGTTTACCAGAGGAGAGGAGAGACAGGATATTATTTTTAGGTTTTGTATTATTATTATTATTATTATTATTATTATTTGGTCGTATAGTTAAGAATGCAATGGGAATAATAAGGTTTACCTCAAATCCTTTGCTTAAATGATGCTATCGTTGGGATTTCATGATCTCTCTTTTTATTTTATTTTATTTTATTTTATTTTATTTTATTTTATTTTTATTTTATTTTTTATTTTTTATTTTTTTTGGGGGGGGGGGGGGGGGGGGTGTCAGGAGGGGTGCCCACACTTTTTTGACTTGAGAGCTACTTTCAAAATGCTACCCTTATGGGTCTGTAACTCAGAGAGTGTGCAATAACGGGTCCATTTGGTTCCATTTGTTAAATTAAATTTGACTTTATACAACATACATTGGGGGTCCCAGAGAGAAATAGGGGACAGTAGCCTATAGTTCAGGTCAAACCTGGGGGGGGGGGGGGTCCTTGAAATTATGCCTTGCCTTCATGAGTTACAATGTTGTAGGCTACCTATATATATTTAGGCTATAATCACATGCACGTCCGCGAAGGGGCTTTTTGATGTGCGTTGTAGGGCCATGCAGGGGCCCTTGGAGGGCCCATGCAGGGGCCCTTGGAGGGGTTGATTCAGTGTGTGCACGCTGGGTGGTGTGTGGTTCTGACAGACTGGTAGTGTGTGCAGGCTGGGTGGTGTGTGGTTCTGACAGACTGGTAGTGTGTGGAGGCTGGGTGGTGTGTGGTTCTGACAGACTGGTAGTGTGTGCAGGCTGGGTGGTGTGTGGTTCTGACAGACTGGTAGTGTGTGCAGGCTGGGTGGTGTGTGGTTCTGACAGACAGGTAGTGTGTGTGGAGGCTGGGTGGTGTGTGGTTCTGACAGACAGGTAGTGTGTGTGGAGGCTGGGTGGTGTGTGGTTCTGACAGACAGGTAGTGTGTGCCGGCTGGGTGGTGTGTGGTTCTGACAGACAGGTAGTGTGTGCCGGCTGTGTGGGTGGTGTGTGGTTCTGACAGACAGGTAGTGTGTGCAGGCTGGGTGGTGTGTGGTTCTGACAGACTGGTAGTGTGTGCAGGCTGGGTGGTGTGTGGTTCTGACAGACTGGTAGTGTGTGCAGGCTGGGTGGTGTGTGGTTCTGACAGACTGGTAGTGTGTGCAGGCTGGGTGGTGTGTGGTTCTGACAGACTGGTAGTGTGTGCAGGCTGGGTGGTGTGTGGTTCTGACAGACTGGTAGTGTGTGCAGGCTGGGTGGTGTGTGGTTCTGACAGACTGGTAGTGTGTGCAGGCTATGGGTGGTGTGTGGTTCTGACAGACTGGTAGTGTGTGCAGGCTGGGTGGTGTGTGGTTCTGACAGACTGGTAGTGTGTGCAGGCTGGGTGGTGTGTGGTTCTGACAGACAGGTAGTGTGTGCAGGCTGCGTGGTGTGTGGTTCTGACAGACAGGTAGTGTGTGCAGGCTGCGTGGTGTGTGGTTCAACACTCAATTTTTCGGGTAAATACAACACATTGAGCAGGGCACTGCAGGGAGTTGAACCCCGTTCCGGTAAACCAGAAGTCCGACACCATGCAGTGCCTTAGTTTTTGTGTTGTTCATTTACAGGTCCAGGTGTGCATACGCATGTGCGCCTGTGCGTGTGTAGGTGCACGCTTCAATATAACCCATCGTTTTTTTCTTTTTTTTCAATATTGTCAAATCATCAAAAACGATGAAAAACGGCGCGCTATAGCATGCCGTACGATATAGGCTATAGCCCATGGTCCAAAATGATGAGAAACGAGGATAACTTTTTTTTTCAAAATTTCAAAAAACATGGGCTATAACCCACCAGTGCCTTAGCTTTTGTGTATTCAACTATTTGGGTAACATGTGAGCTTTATCCAGATGAAGAGCCTTGGCTCGAAACGTCGTCAATTAAATGTTTGCGGTATACAAATGCGTTTTCAGTATAGCTTCTTAAAGATCTCAACAGATGCAGCGTTTCTCTAACCTGACGCTGCCAGATGAGGGCGGTATTGCGGAAACATATTCCCCAACACAACACTCATCTGGGATCTCTGACAGAGTTGAGCCCTGAGTCAGATCTGCTTCGCACCGAACCAATCAGCGTGAGCTAAAGGCGGGATGCGGATGTGACGGTATATAGACACGTCGATATGATTGGTTGTGTTTGCACGCCCACACGGTGATAGACAGACGCTCCCATCCAATCATCTACCATGTATCTTGAAAAAAAGGAACAGCCCCGTCATCGAATTTGCTTCCGCGATCCCAGATCCAAATAAGCTGTGAAACAAATTTGTGTAGCAAGCTTTTTGGATCTGGCAGCGTCAGGTTAGCGTTTCTCAAGCAGAGTGGTGAATCATTCCACAGCGTAGTAGAAAGGGAGAGAGGATACTAAATTATCAATATGACAATATCCAGCATCCATCCATCCTTCAACCGCTTATCTGGAGCCGGGTTGCGGGGGCAACAGTTTGGGATTATTATAATAATAATAATAAAGCTTTATTTATATTATAGCACCTTTCAAGAACAAGGTCACAAAGTGCTTATAACAACAAAGGGAACACAATAAAGAACACAACAATAATAATAATAATAATAGCAAAACATTGCAGGATAACAGAAAGTGAAAAAATACATAACATCCACAACTATAACGGATTAAAAGCAGCTTTATGAAAATGGGTCTTCAGTTCAGGAGTGATTTAAAACGAGGAACCGAGTCGGCAAATCCTGATTTCCGTCCGTGCGTGCGTGTACACACACACACACACACACGCATGTACACGCACACACACTCACGCACGCACACGCTACAGTTTCCGATTACGACGCAGCGTTTGAACATGGGCAGGCTGCCAATGGGGGGGATGTGTTCTCTCCTAAGTATTTTGTCAATGTTCAGCGGTCCAATTAGCGCCGGGCTGTCGCTGACTGTTCCATTAAGACTGAAAAGCTGTCATTAACAGCTCCCAAAATGATGTTAACCCATTCTGAACAGGAACCCATTTTGGTGTTATAGCATCATGTTATGCTTTAGCTATTGAAAAATAGCAGATCTACAAGCTCATAGCGCGCCACCGAGTGGCGCGCTATGAGCTTGTAGATCTGCTATTTTTGAAAAATCGAAGAAGGACTGTGACATTTTTAGAATCTGATCTCAGGTCAGAATGGGTTATAATCAGACCAGTTTGTGTCCAGTGGAAACCTCGTATGAATCTGATCTCAGGTCAGAATGGGTTAAGCACTCTGACCTCGTTGTCATGTTTTCACTGGTCCCATACTCCAGAGGGATGTTTTCACTAGTCCCATACTCCAGAGGGATTCTCTGACATAGGAATAAACAATACACGATATTTGTGGCTAATAGTAGCACTATATTCCCTTGATCATGATGACACACACACACACATGCACGCACACGCACACACACACACACACACACACACACACACACACACACACACACACACACACACACACACACACACACACACACCATCAGTAATACATCTATAGATCGTTAAACAGAATAACCACTTAAACCAGGGGTTAAAACAGGGCTTATAGTCTCGTTATAGAATTATATGTATGTTATATTATATGTATGTGTGTGTGTATGTGTGTGTGTGTGTGTGTGTGCGCTGCAGTACCGTGGCGTGGCGGACCGGACCATCGTTGTAGGATGCCCCTCGGAGAGGACGAAGTCTCCTGGAAGAAAAAGACCTCAGACATCAAAGAGCATTATGACTTCAAAGAAGTGCTGGGAACGTAAGTCACTGTGTGAGTGTGAGTGTGTGTGTGTGTGTGTGTGTGTGTGTGTGCCTGTGCGACTGTGTTTATGTCAAGCTTGTCGTATTGCTTTTTGAGGGGTGCTAGCCCCTCCTACGTGTGTGTGCGTGTGCGTGTGCGTGTGAGTTCAACTTCATCTCCCTTAGAGACAGGGTGAGAAGTTCAGTCACACGAGAGAGACTCGGAGTAGAGCCGCTGCTCCTTCGCCTGGAAAGGAGCCAGCTGAGGTGGTTCGGGTCATCTGGTTAGGATGCCTCTCGGGCGCCTCCCTAGGGAGGTCCTCGACGCACGTCCCACTGGGAAGAGACCCCCGGGGCAGACCAAGGACCACGTCCCACTGGGAGGAGACCCCGGGGCATCTGGTTAGGATGCCTCTCGGGCGTCTCCCTATAGGGAGGTCGCATCACGTCCCACTGGGAGGAGACCCCGGGGCAGACCAAGGATCACGTCCCACTGGGAGGAGACCCCGGGGGCAGACCAAGGCGCAGTTAGAGGAAATACATCGACACACTGGCCTTGGAACGTCTCGGAATCCCCCGAGAACATGCAAACTCCACACAGAAAGGCCCTTTCGCCAAACCCGCCTTCGGGTATGGGCACTATAATGTTTCTCTGGATAGGGAAGTCTGGAGCTCTCTGGTGGAGCTGTTGCCCCCCGCGACCCGACTACGGATAAGCGGTTGAAGATGGATGGATGTATGTAGGATCTGGTCTGTGGTCTGAAGTCTTAACGGTTTCATGTGTTGACAGAAAGCTCCTTATGCTGCAGGAAGAGAAGCTTATAAATATAAACACAACATGCTTTTATCCGTGCAGGAATCCACTGCTGCGATGTGGAAGTTAATTGATTTATGTTCAAACGTTACATCCGGAGCA
>NC_137881.1:2735798-2783298 GCF_963924005.1 Protomyctophum bolini | reverse complement strand
ATGAACTTCCCATTGCAGTCAGAACTACAGACTCACTCCCAATCTGGAATGAACTTCCCATTGCAGTCAGAACTACAGACTCACTCCCAATCTGGAATGAACTTCCCATTGCAGTCAGAACTACAGACTCACTGCCAATCTGGAATGAACTTCCCATTGCAGTCAGAACTACAGACTCACTCCCAATCTGGAATGAACTTCCCATTGCAGTCAGAACTACAGACTCACTGCCAATCTGGAATGAACTTCCCATTGCAGTCAGAACTACAGACTCACTGCCAATCTGGAATGAACTTCCCATTGCAGTCAGAACTGCAGACTCACTCCCAATCTAAACTATGGAATGAACTTCCCATTGCAGTCAGAACTACAGTCTCACTCCCAATCTGGAATGAACTTCCCATTGCAGTCAGAACTACAGACTCACTCCCAATCTAAACTATGGAATGAACTTCCCGTTGCAGTCAGAACTATACAGACTCACTCCCAATCTAAACTATGGAATGAACTTCCCGTTGCAGTCAGAACTATACAGACTCACTCCAAATCTAAACTATGGAATGAACTTCCCGTTGCAGTCAGAACTATACAGACTCACTCCAATCCTCCGCCGTTGTCTGAAAACGCTTATCCCGTAGCACCTGCCCTAGCCTCGACGATCTTACAGGCATATGCAAAGGCTCAACTCATGTAACTTAAATAGCATTTCATGTAGATTATATTTACTCATAGGCTACTCATTGCACAGATATTCTGTTAGACAGATAAATGTCTTACTCATGATCCTAGACGACTGTTTCTATGTACAGTATGTGATGTGTTACCCGCATGTGTTGTTCTTGCTTACTGTAAATCTCTCTGGATTAAGAGCGTCTGATGAATGCCTATATACATTGTAAATGTAAATTGTCTGACTGTATATGCGGTGGACTGGACTGATGGCTGTAGAGAGAACTACACAGTGATTCAGAACAGAGGAAACGTGTGTTGAACGGACCTCATGCAGGGCTTAAAGGGTTAAACTGATGAAGTGTATCTTTACACACAGAACAGACACACGGCTTCAGGGGAGACGATGACATGTGCTGTCATATTGACACTGAATCTCCCCCTCTCTCTCTCTCTGTGTGTGTGTGCGTGTGCGTGCGTGCGTGTGTGTGGTGTATGTCTGTGTGTGTGTGTGTGTGTGTGTGCGTGTGTGTCTGTGCGTGCGTGCGTGTGCGTGCGTATGACTGAACCATGCGTTCCATGCACAACTCGTGTCTCGTCACACCCAGCTGCAGAGTCCTAATTGGCTCAGGCCAGGTGTGACTGCTTGCAGCCATATGATCAGCCACCCTACTGTACATGTTCTATAATTATAGGCCTGTCACGATCATGTAATGTATATCTTGGCGATTAATGTGGGGTAAATTATTGCGATTAATGTGGGGGTTTTTCTTGTACAAATTACAGTTCTGTCTTTTGGGGGTTTGTGAATATACGAATGATACAACGGGGCGTTTCGAGGAAGCAATCTGATTGGTTAAAACAGCCGCCCAGGCGGTGGCGTAACCGTCTGGGAACCCGACTGGTAATCCAGTCGCAGTGTGCCGCGGGTTCGACTCCCGAGCCCGACACGGCCTTTACTGCATGTCTCCCCCCCCCCCCCCCCCCCCATCTCTCTCCTGTTTCCTGTCAGCCTACTCTCTGTCCCTTCAAAAAACCAATAAAAAGGCGTAAGCCGCAAAAAGATATCTTAAAAAAAAAGAAAAGAAACAGCCTTCTAGCTGTGCTTCAAACCAGCATGATGGAATGGCTAATCAAAACATAGGCCTAGAATTCAGCTGCTCTGTTCTCCCAGAGCGCAGCAGACTGGGTGTCTACTATACGCTAGCTAGTTTCTTGGGACATTCGTGGTCGGCACTGAGTGCCGCGCTGCGAGCCGAAAGTCTTTGCCGAAAATCTTTGAATATATATTATATTCTTTCACAGCGAACGTTTTTAACTCAAATATTTGCTGGGGGTCCACGGCCGATTACGTGTAATTGTTGGGGTCCTTGACATGAAATAGTGTGAGAACCACTGATATATGGGAACATGGGTTTTCTTTTCAGAAAACGGTCATGATTTCGAAGATATTTTGTACAATCTGGTCTCAGGTCTGGGTATGGGTTAAAAATATATATGATTTTTTAAGCGATAATCTTAGTTTTAAGGGTAACGTCTGCGCTGCTTACGGAACTCTCCTTCGTCTCGTTCCTCTGCAGCATCGCAGGCGTTCCGTTAATGACGGTAACGCACACCCTCTGAAAACAAAACAACGTCAGCTAAATGTAGACAGTAATTAGGCTTAGAAACCTTTAAGTGAGCTGGAAATTGAACCATCTCTTGTATTTCTGCTTAATAAAGGCCTGTCTTGGTTTAAAGCCCACTCACCACGACAAGGTGCAGGCCGAGAGTGGGGGACACATGAGGGTGGGGGAGACGCGGGACAAACATGACAGGGGGGTTCACGGGACAAATAAAGGGGTGGTCATCACGGGATAAACAGCGACAAACACAGGACAAACACAGGTGGGAGACATTGGGAGAAACACGGTGAGGACACGGAACAAACACAGAGATATGGGACAAACACAGGGGAAACACAGATATGGGACAAACACAGGGGGTTAAACATTAAAAACATGGAACAAACACAGGGGAGACACAGATATGGGACAAACACAGGGGGTTAAACATTAAAAACATGGAACAAACACAGGGGAGACACAGATATGGGACAAACACAGGGGGTTAAACATTAAAAACATGGAACAAACAGAGGGGAGACACAGATATGGGACAAACACATGCAGGGGAAACAGGAAAAAACACAGACGAGACACAGAGACACAAGACAAACAAAACAAACAGGGAGGGAAGACACAGAGACACGGGACAAATACAGAAGGAACAACATAGCTTCGTTGTGTGTTCCACTTATAGTTTGGTGGCGGGCGGTCCACTGGCCCGTCCTGAGACATCATTACTGTATATATAAAGTGCCCGATAGTGGTCTCGATAAGCCTGATGGATTATAGGTGCTCCTTACCAATAAAACATTGATAAGGAGCTCCATCCGTACACTGACCAGTAAACGGAGCGTCGGTGACCTTTCGACCCTGTGATGAAACAGAGAATGTTATTATGTTGCACATTTTAAAAGAAAAGGGGCAGACTTTTCATTGGTCGATGAGACGAGATGTGATTTAGCAGCGGAGTCATTTTAAACACAGCGAAAATAGGCTGACACACTCTCTCTCTTTGCGTGTGTGTGTGTGTGTGTGTGTGTGTGTGTGTGTGTATGTGTGTGTGTGTGTGTGTGTGTGTGTGTGTGTGTGTGTGTGTGTGCGTGCGTGCCTCTCTCTCTCTGTCTTTCGGTGTCTCTCTCTCTCTCTCTCTCTGAGTCAGCCTTAAGGCTTGATTTTGCTTACAGTTGAGTGCCGTTTCATGCCCCGAGAACAGCCGATATGCAAGCCATCCGCACGACGCTGCGCGACCTGTCGAGAGCTTGGAGATCGGCTGTTTGGCCGCGAGCGATGTGTGCACAATGAAGCCCTTTTAGCATGTAGTGGTTTCTGCTTCACTACGCGCACGCACACACGCACGTATGCACGCACGCACGCACGCACGTATGCACGCACGCACACGCACACACACACACACACAGTGAGAGGGTGTCCGCCTGTTTTCTACATTGCCACTTTTCTTGTTTGTTTGTGTTTAAAATTATTCCACGACTAAATCACATCTTCTCTCATCGACAAGTGAAAAAAAGGAAGAAACATTCCTCCCCCCCCCGAAAAAAACAGAGGCAGACTTCTCATTGGTCGCTGAGACGAGATGTGATTTAGTCGTGGAATCATTTTTAAACACAGCGAAGAAAAAGTGTCAATGAGAAGTCCGCCTCTTTTTGTACGTGCAATATTTATCCACACTTTTCCTGGGCTGTGTGTGCTCCAGACAGTTCCTGTTGATTTCATTGGATAATCATTGGTCATCTGACCTGCAGTTTCATTGGCTTTCATTGGATCAAATCGACAGGAACTATATGGAGCACACACACAGCCCAGGAAAAGTGTGGATATACACCCGTTTCCTCACAGGGTCAAAAGGTCTCCGATTGATTGCGCGACCACAAATTAATGTTTTGTTAATGTTTTATCAAGCTAAACAACATGGTCCTTTATTTCAATCTGAGCCCTAGAATGCTTTAGATCACGTGTGTGTGTGTGTGTGCGTGCGTGTGTGTGTGTGCGTGCGTGCGTGTGTGCGTGTGTGTGTGTGCGTGCGTGTGCGTGCACGAGGAGATGTTTTGATATTCGATTGACTGCACACACCACATGGGAGCCACCGGAGGCTATAACGACGGATGCTAAAATATAAATTAATCCTATTAATTCTGGATTAAATGAAACATGAAACAAACCCCAGAGAGATCTCGTGTTGGCATTTAAGGCGGTTTTTATGCGAGCACGAATCCCCGTGCTGCGTGTGTGGCAGATATTTATGTTTAACCCATTTTGGGCGGGAACCCGTTTTGGTGTTAGCATTACGTTATGCTTTAAAGCTATTGAAAAATAGCAGATCAACAAGCTCGTAGCGCGCCACTCGTCTGCTATTTTTGAAAAATGGAAGAACGACTGACATGGAAACGTAGCTTTTACAGAAAACTGTCAGGATGTAGAAGACATTTTTTTAATCTGATCTCAGGTCAGAATGGGTTAATGGGTATGAAGTGAAGACATCAGCCTTCCAAGTAAACCGCCCGCGCATCATATCGTGATCTGCGAGAGGAGCTACAGAACAGAACGGAACACGGAACAGTTGCAGTTTACATAACGTTGCTGTCGGGAGGAAACCTCCTAACTCCATTTTGTAGGTTTTTTATTTTTTTTTATTTTATTTTTTTGCATAAATCAGTGCTCTTGAACACCTTTTACGTCTGTGTGTTGTTTCGAAAATATTGAACCAATGGAAAGTAGTAAAAAAAAAAAACGCTTGGGACAAAACCTCCTAACTCCATTGGACCCTCAACCTGTCTGCTAAAGCAACTAACTCCACCACCTCTCAAACAGTCTGCTAAATCAACTAACTCCACCACCTCCCCCCCTCTCAAACTGTCTGCTAAAGCAACTAACTCCACCACCTCTCCCCCTCTCAAACTGTCTGCTAAAGCAACTAACTCCACCACCTCTCCCACCTCTCAAACTGTCTGCTAGAGCAACTAACTCCACCACCTCTCCCCCCTCTCAAACTGCCTGCTAAAACAACTAACTTCACCACCTCTCCCCCCTCTCAAACTGTCTGATAAATCAACTAACTCCACCACCTCTCCCCCCTCTCTGCAAACAAACTGTCTGCTAAAGCAACTTTTTCATTATTCTTCATTTCATGAAAAATGTCAACATTCTGGAGTTAAGTGGTTTCTTCCCTATTACAGCTGAGATAAGAAAGTGCTCCTTCTGACATGCAAGCTGTCCCCGTGGGGGCGGGGCTGGCTGCACGCTAACCACACACATGGTACAGTCAGTCAGTGGCATAAATCTACTGTAAATACCAAATACTAAATACTGTACTTAACCATGTTCTGGACGGGAACCCCTTTTGGTGTTTAAAGCATTATGTCATGCTTTAGCTATTGAAAAATAGCAGATCTACACCGAGTGCCGCGCTATGAACTATGGTCTGCTATTTTTTGAAAAATCGTGAAAATGTGCCTAAATTCTTTGAATATATTATTATTACAGAGTGAACATTTTAACTCAAATCTTTGCTTCTGGTCCCCATATATGGGGGACAAGGGGAGAGCAACCTAGTCCCCATATATGGGGGACAAGGGGAGAGCAACCTAGTCCCCATATATGGGGGACAAGGGGAGACCAACCTAGTCCCCATATATGGGGGACAAGGGGAGACCAACGGACTTGAACTCATGCTTCCTTCATGCCTGAGTGTCCAAGTTGCTCCTTTACACCTGACAGGGGGGAGTTTCCCTGGTTGGACGTAGCGCGTGGAAGGAACACGTTATTCCAACCAGTTCCTTTCCCCTCCATCAGGCGCCCCGGCTGGCCAGGGGGAGGCAGTTTAGTGACCAGGATTACTGCATGTTTTTGAGAGGGGGCACTGGGAGAACATGCAAAGACTGTGTATACTTTTAACGCAGAAATGTGTGGGGAGGAATTAATTGGCACGGCGAATACATTTGGGAGAAGAAAAAAGGGAAAATAAGTTTCTGCTCAAACATCAAAATCTGTGTTTCTGTGTCTTTGGCAAGAGACTCGGGTTCCTGACGGTGAAAACAAAAAGTTGGCTTCATGCTCGAGTGCTTTGGGCAATCATCCCAATGCACAGTACAGTACAGTACAGTACAGTACAGTACAGTACAGTACAGTACAGTACAGTACAGTACAGTACAGTACAGTACAGTACAGTACAGACATTGATCTTTCCATTTGTAACGGTGAGAACGTATAATAAATGTAACCAAATTGGACCCTTTTGGTCCTCCCAAGTTAAATTAGCACGTCGTATACCGGCACCAGTGATCCATAATGCTGTCCATTTCAACCCCTAAAAGCCACAACAAAAGGAGCTCGCTGCCTCGACTTGAATCCATTATGGATAAAAATAGGAGTGCTGTCGCCTCACAGCTATAGAAGGTCCTGCAGGGTTCGATTCCCGCTCGGGACGCTGTGGGTGCTGGCATGGCGTATTAAAACCGCATGCAAATCTGCATTAAAACCACTGAAAGCACCATGTGAATTATTCACGCATGCACGCACGCACGCACGCACGCAGGCCATGGCAGGCCGAGAAAGTGTTATTTATAATGACTCTATCACACGCTATCTCTGTTACCTCAGAGGAACCCGGCCCTGCATTTCTTGCTGATTTGCTGAAAACAGATCTAGGCACGGGCATAATTATGGCCACAACTACAGTTACAATCAAAAGTCGACAACGTAACTATATAGAAACTAAAGTTTTCAAATAATTGTATAAAGTGGAGTGAAACGTTCAATATTTGCCTCTGTCTGGGATGTTAGTGGGAGTATAGAAGTAAAAATAATTGGAAATACTCCAGTATAAATAAGCAGAGAATCCTCCAAGGTGTTTGTTGATGACTGAAGACTCATTGCAATCTGCAACGATCAACATCAACGCTATAGCATTCATATCTGTTTGTTTATACTTAGTTTTCTCCAAATGCTGGAGGATCATGAATGTGTGTGTGTGCGTTTGCGTGTGCGTGTGCATGTGCGTGTGTGTGTGTGTGTGTGTGTGTGTGTATGTTGAGGCAGCGGTGGCCAGAACGGTTTGCGGAGCGGTCTTGATATCGGAAGGTCGCTATAGTTTGTATTATCCCCGGAACCGGCACGTTAAAATTACCACCGCTGAATAAGTGCCCTTGGACAAGGCCTTGAACCCCTACCATGAAATGTTCTATGAGCAGGGCCTGGCTGTAAACAAGTTCTTGAGCTTAGTCCAGTTACCCTGGGTAAACATAGTACCTTTAGTCCAGTTACCCTGGGTAAACATAGTACTTTTAT
Source organism: Protomyctophum bolini (assembly GCF_963924005.1). NCBI lineage: Eukaryota > Metazoa > Chordata > Actinopteri > Myctophiformes > Myctophidae > Protomyctophum > Protomyctophum bolini. The sequence continues at coordinate 2,775,721 of NC_137881.1, read as the reverse complement.
TCCAGTTACCCTGGGTAAACATAGTACTTTTAGTCCAGTTACCCTGGGTAAACATAGTACCTTTAGTCCAGTTACCCTGGGTAAACATAGTACTTTTAGTCCAGTTACCCTGGGTAAACATAGTACTTTTAGTCCAGTTACCCTGGGTAAACATGGTACCTTTAGTCCAGTTACCCTGGGTAAACATAGTACCTTTAGTCCAGTCACCCTGGGTAAACACAGTACCTTTCCTCTCCTCTGTGTGCGGTTCACAGCGGGGCGTTCAGTGAGGTGGTCCTGGCCGAGGAGAAGAGGACCCACAGACTGGTGGCCATCAAGTGCATCCCCAAGAAGGCCCTGGAGGGAAAGGAGAACAACATCGAGAACGAGATCACCGTTCTGCACAGGTTGGTGTCACTATAGAGACGTTCTGCACAGGTTGGTGTCACTATAGAGACGTTCTGCACAGGTTGGTGTCACTATAGAGACGTTCTGCACAGGTTGGTGTCACTATAGAGACGTTCTAAACAGGTTGGTGTCAGAGAGACGTTCTGCACAGGTTGGTGTCACTATAGAGACGTTCTGCACAGGTTGGTGTCACTATAGAGACGTTCTGCACAGGTTGGTGTCACTACAGACGTTCTGCACAGGTTGGTGTCACTATAGAGATGTTCTAAACAGGTTGGTGTCACGAGAGACGTTGGTGGCGTGCTACGAGCTCGTAGGTCTGACTGACATAGAAACATAGCTTTTTCAGAAAACTGTCATTTTCAAAACAGACATTTTTAGAATCTGATCTCAGGTCAGAATGGGTTAAACAGTGTGTGTACAGTATTAAACAGAATGGGGAGGTTGGTGTGTGTGTGTGTGTGTGTGTGTGTGTGTGTGTGTATGTACAGTACAGTACAGTATTAAACTCTGTGTGTGTGTGTGTGTGTTCAGTACAGTATTAAACAGAACGGGGAGGTCGGCTTAGTGACAATCAGGAATAACAGATTGAGGTCGGGGTTGTTTGGGATCGCACGCCACCCACAGCAGACGTACAAGCTCATACTGCATCGCAGCACCACATGCTGTGAGCTTGTAGATCCGCTATTTTCAGGGTAGTTTAAAAATAAAAATTGCATTAATATACAATTGGTGCCAGCCTAAAATGTGTGTGTGCGTGCGTGCTTGAGTGTGCTTGAGTGTGTGTGTGCATGCGTGAATGCGACTGTGCGTGTGTGTGTGCGTGTGTGTGTGTGTGTGCGTGCTTGCGTGCGTGCGTGAATGCGACTGTGCATGTGTGCTTGAGTGTGTGTGTGTGTGTGTGTGTGTGTGTGTGTGTGTGTGTGTGTGTGTGTGTGTGTGAGTGTGTGTGTGTATGTGTGTGTGTGTGTGTGTGTGTGTGTGTGTGAGTGTGTGTGTGTATGTATGTGTGTGAGTGTGTGTGTGTGTGTGTGTGTGTGTGTGTGTGTGTGTGTGTGTGTGTGTGTGTGTGTGTGTGTGTGTGTGTGTGTGTGTGTGTGTGTGTGTGTGTGTGTGCACCAGAAATGTCAGCAGCATAAAGAAGAAGATAGACCTATTTTTAGTGTCCCTGTTACCACGGTAACAGCCCACAGAGGCGGAGCATGTGTGTGGAGTCCCCTGATGAGACAGACAGACAGGCAGGCTGGGGGTGAGACAGACAGACAGACAGACAGACAGGCAGGCTGGGGGTGAGACAGACAGACAGACAGACAGACAGGCAGGCTGGGGGTGAGACAGATAGACACACAGACAGGGAGGCTGGGGGTGAGACAGATAGACACACAGACAGACAGACAGGCTGGGGGTGAGACAGATAGACACACAGACAGGGAGGCTGGGGGTGAGACAGATAGACACACAGACAGACACACAGGCTGGGTGTGAGACAGATAGACACACAGACAGACAGGCTGGGGTGAGACAGACAGACAGACAGACAGACAGGCAGGCTGGGGGTGAGACAGATAGACACACAGACAGGGAGGCTGGGGGTGAGACAGATAGACACACAGACAGACAGACAGGCTGGGGGTGAGACAGATAGACACACAGACAGGGAGGCTGGGGGTGAGACAGATAGACACACAGACAGACACACAGGCTGGGTGTGAGACAGATAGACACACAGACAGACAGGCTGGGGTGAGACAGACAGACAGACAGGCAGGCTGGGGGTGAGACAGATAGACAGACAGACAGACAGGGAGGCTGGGGGTGAGACAGATAGACACACATGCAGACAGACAGGCTGGGGGTGAGACAGATAGACACACAGACAGGCAGGCAGGCTGGGGGTGAGACAGATAGACACACAGACAGACAGACAGGCTGGGGGTGAGACAGATAGACACACAGACAGACAGGCTGGGGGTGAGACAGACAGACAGACAGACAGACAGACAGACAGACGGGTTAAGGCCACATTCACCTTATACTCACCGAGCGAGACGCTGTGACTGAACACACCTGCTCCTGACGAGCAGGTCCATCGAGGCCTTCATGCGTGGTGAACCGACAGACAGCGTGTGAAATAATGTCATGTGTACATCATGTGTAAACTAACGGCCAAGCTACACCAGGCAATTTGGCGCGCGTGCGTATGCGTTTACTGCGAGCATTTACTGCGTGCGTACAGTGCGTTTGGATAGGACCGATATATGTCAATGATACCAGCTACACCAGACACACGGATACCGCGGGCCATCCTATACGCATGCTCTAAAAATAGGATCGGTTCCAAAGAAATTACGTGCGTAATTTGCGTATAATGCCCCCATGCGCGCATATCTATATATCCTCCCGGAAGGTCCCGTATATACAAATCTGCTGCGCGCCACAGACCTGGTGTAGCCGCGGGGCATTTCGCACGCATATACTTTGTGCGCGCTGTGCGCTTATACGTCAAACGCACACATGCCCGGTGTAGCTTGGCCGTATAGCACGTTGGATGATGACGGATGATGATTTGTGGTCGTATAGTGACTACATCCGTCGTTAAAAATATATATTCTTTCAGGCCATTTCCTTAGTTTTAAGGGTAACTGTTGTATAATTGCGATGTTACACCCGAGAGGGTGTGGTTTAACGTGATTATATTGCCACTTCAGCGATGCCCTGTCGTGGCAACAATCACGTTTTAACCCACACCCTCTCGTGTGATATTGCTTAAATCTGTTGTGAAGGTGCATGATGTGAGTCAGGCCTAAAACACACCGTCTTCCTCTTCTTCTCCTTCAGAATCAAGCACCACAACATCGTAACGCTGGAGGACATCTTTGAGAGCACCTCCCACCTGTATCTGGTCATGCAGCTGTGAGTCTATTCTCTGTGTATCTGGTCATGCAGCTGTGAGTCTATTCTCTGTGTATCTGGTCATGCAGCTGTGAGTCTATTCTCTGTGTATCTGGTCATGCAGCTGTGAGTCTATTCTCTGTTCTCTGTGTATCTGGTCATGCAGCTGTGAGTCTGTTCTCTGTGTATCTGGTCATGCAGCTGTGAGTCTACTCTCTGTTCTCTGTGTATCTGGTCATGCAGCTGTGAGTCTATTCTCTGTTCTCTGTGTATCTGGTCATGCAGCTGTGAGTCTATTCTCTGTTCTCTGTGTATCTGGTCATGCAGCTGTGAGTCTATTCTCTGTTCTCTGTGTATCTGGTCATGCAGCTGTGAGTCTATTCTCTGTGTATCTGGTCATGCAGCTGTGAGTCTATTCTCTGTGTATCTGGTCATGCAGCTGTGAGTCTGTTCTCTGTTCTCTGTGTATCTGGTCATGCAGCTGTGAGTCTACTCTCTGTTCTCTGTGTATCTGGTCATGCTGCTCTGAGTCTACTCTCTGTTCTCTGTGTATCTGGTCATGCAGCTGTGAGTCTATTCTCTGTGTATCTGGTCATGCAGCTGTGAGTCTATTCTCTGTGTATCTGGTCATGCAGCTGTGAGTCTATTCTCTCTATTCTCTGTGTATCTGGTCATGCTGCTGTGAGTCTATTCTCTGTGTATCTGGTCATGCAGCTGTGAGTCTATTCTCTGTGTATCTGGTCATGCAGCTGTGAGTCTGTTCTCTGTGTATCTGGTCATGCAGCTGTGAGTCTACTCTCTGTTCTCTGTGTATCTGGTCATGCAGCTGTGAGTCTATTCTCTGTGTATCTGGTCATGCAGCTGTGAGTCTACTCTCTGTGTATCTGGTCATGCAGCTGTGAGTCTATTCTCTGTGTATCTGGTCATGCAGCAGTGAGTCTATTCTCTGTGTATCTGGTCATGCAGCTGTGAGTCTATTCTCTGTGTATCTGGTCATGCAGCTGTGAGTCTATTCTCTGTGTATCTGGTCATGCAGCTGTGAGTCTATTCTCTGTGTATCTGGTCATGCAGCTGTGAGTCTATTCTCTGTGTATCTGGTCATGCAGCTGTGAGTCTATTCTCTGTGTATCTGGTCATGCAGCTGTGAGTCTACTCTCTGTTCTCTGTGTATCTGGTCATGCAGCTGTGAGTCTATTCTCTGTGTATCTGGTCATGCAGCTGTGAGTCTACTCTCTGTTCTCTGTGTATCTGGTCATGCAGCTGTGAGTCTACTCTCTGTTCTCTGTGTATCTGGTCATGCAGCTGTGAGTCTATTCTCTGTGTATCTGGTCATGCAGCTGTGAGTCTACTCTCTGTGTATCTGGTCATGCAGCTGTGAGTCTATTCTCTGTGTATCTGGTCATGCAGCTGTGAGTCTATTCTCTGTGTATCTGGTCATGCAGCTGTGAGTCTATTCTCTGTGTATCTGGTCATGCAGCTGTGAGTCTATTCTCTGTTCTCTGTGTATCTGGTCATGCAGCTGTGAGTCTATTCTCTGTGTATCTGGTCATGCAGCTGTGAGTCTATTCTCTGTGTATCTGGTCATGCAGCTGTGAGTCTATTCTCTGTTCTCTGTGTATCTGGTCATGCAGCTGTGAGTCTATTCTCTGTGTATCTGGTCATGCTGCTGTGAGTCTACTCTCTGTTCTCTGTGTATCTGGTCATGCAGCTGTGAGTCTATTCTCTGTGTATCTGGTCATGCAGCTGTGAGTCTACTCTCTGTGTATCTGGTCATGCAGCTGTGAGTCTATTCTCTGTTCTCTGTGTATCTGGTCATGCAGCTGTGAGTCTACTCTCTGTTCTCTGTGTATCTGGTCATGCAGCTGTGAGTCTACTCTCTGTTCTCTGTGTATCTGGTCATGCAGCTGTGAGTCTATTCTCTGTTCTCTGTGTATCTGGTCATGCAGCTGTGAGTCTATTCTCTATTCTCTGTGTATCTGGTCATGCAGCTGTGAGTCTATTCTCTCTATTCTCTGTGTATCTAACCTCTCCTCACCAGGCTTTCCACCACCTCGGAGGAAACATTTATTTTCTCTATATAAAACTAAATGAAGACGTTGCCGTCTAAATGAACGCTGGCTGTGTGTGACGCGTTGCTGTGCAGGGTGTCGGGAGGAGAGCTGTTCGACAGGATCGTGGAGAAGGGTTTCTACACGGAGAGAGACGCCAGCCAGCTCATCCGCCAGATCCTGGACGCCGTCAAGTACCTCCACGACATGGGCATCGTCCACAGAGACCTGAAGGTAAGGACACGACATGGGCATCGTCCACAGAGACCTGAAGGTAAGGACACGACATGGGCATCGTCCACAGAGACCTGAAGGTAAGGACACGACATGGGCATCGTCCACAGATACCTGAAGGTAAGGACACGACATGGGCATCGTTCACAGAGACCTGAAGGTAAGGACACGACATGGGCATCGTTCACAGAGACCTGAAGGTAAGGACACGACATGGGCATCGTCCACAGAGACCTGAAGGTAAGGACACGACATGGGCATCGTCCACAGAGACCTGAAGGTAAGGACACGACATGGGCATCGTCCACAAAGACCTGAAGGTAAGGACACGACATGGGCATCGTTCACAGAGACCTGAAGGTACCTCCACGACATGGGCATCGTCCACAGAGACCTGAAGGTACCTCCACGACATGGGCATCGTTCACAGAGACCTGAAGGTAAGGACACGACATGGGCATCGTCCACAGAGACCTGAAGGTAAGGACACGACATGGGCATCGTTCACAGAGACCTGAAGGTAAGGACACGACATGGGCATCGTTCACAGAGACCTGAAGGTAAGGACACGACATGGGCATCGTTCACAGAGACCTGAAGGTAACGACATGGGCATCGTTCACAGAGACCTGAAGGTAAGGACACGACATGGGCATCGTCCACAGAGACCTGAAGGTAAGAACATGGGCATCGTCCACAGAGACCTGAAGGTAAGGACACGACATGGGCATCGTTCACAGAGACCTGAAGGTAAGAACATGGGCATCGTCCACAGAGACCTGAAGGTAACGACACGGGCATCGTCCACAGAGACCTGAAGGTAAGGACACGACATGGGTTTAACGTCGTCGTGCAATCAGACGGGACTTTCCTGTGTGGATGTATGTATGGGACTGTCAGGGCCAGGAAGTAGATGTTTCTCCACTCAGTAGACGTTCCTGCATAACCTCCGGGTATGATGATGATGATGTCACGCGCATACCTTCTATAGACAACAAATCAACAAATACAAACACAACTAGACTAAAATGTTAGGAAGGGACTATAGTGGACACGAGATCCAGTACAAGTAAAAGGCAAAAGTCACTTTACACTTGGTTGCGTGCTGAACATAGCAGATCTAACAAGCTCACAAACGTCTCCACCTTGTTGTATAGCCATGAGAAAACCTGCTGTATTCTTCTAACGTGTGCCATTATTAACCCCTTCTCTCCTTTGCAGCCAGAGAACCTGCTGTATTACAGCATGGAGGAAGACTCCAAGATCATGATCAGTGACTTCGGGCTGTCCAAGATCGAGGACACGGGCAGCGTCATGTCCACGGCCTGCGGCACGCCTGGATACGTGGGTAAGACTCCTGGGTTAGACTCCTGGATACATGGGTTAAGACTCCTGGATACGTGGGTTAAGACTCCTGGATACATGGGTTAAGACTCCTGGAAATATGAGTTTGGGGGGTCGTGTCCTGAAAAGGTTGAGTGCCACTGCTGTACGTTAGCTCCAGGCTAACGTAGCTCTTTTCCAGTGAATGAGGAGTGTGTTCGACGTGGAGTCTCTGCTGTTGACCATAAATAGAGTCAGTGCTGCACAAGTATTGGTCGTAACTGCAGAATGATCTGCACAGGCTATACGGTGCATGTCCTGAGCAGTGTGTGCATGTGTGTGTGTGTGTGTGTGTGTTGCAGCCCCTGAGGTCCTGGCCCAGAAGCCCTACAGCAAAGCGGTGGATTGCTGGTCCATAGGAGTCATTTCTTACATTCTGTGAGTCCAACAGTTATCCGTCTATAGATGTCTGTCCGTCTGTTCGTTCGTCCGTCCGTCCGTCCGTCCGTCTCTCCCTCCGCGAATATCAAATATCTAAATACTGAATCTATAGCAACTTAAAAGCTTGTCTGTCTGGGTTCGTTTTTCTCGTAAACGTGCTTTTTTGAGTTGAATCGAGCGCTTGGATATTTGCGTCATGGAGAACGTTGCTGTCGCGCAGAAACATCTTCTCTCCATATTCTAATTATTTTCCTCCTGTAATATAATGGTACCTGATCATTCACACCACAGCGGCACACGGAAGCATCAAAAGCAGCAGATCTACAAGCTCAGAAAGCAGCAGATCTACAAGCTCAGAAAGCGGCGAGAAGCCACGCGTTTTGAGCTTGCAGATCTGCTATGCTCTCTCTGTTTTTGACATATGAATCGTGAAAAGTTTTGTACATAATTACGAGGTTGTTTCCACCCGACAGAGGCGATGTTTAGACGCCGTTCTACGACCTTTAGACGATCGTTTAGACGGTAACTAGACGATGTTTAGACGGTGTGTTTTCTCGTCTTCGTCAGGCTGTGCGGATACCCGCCGTTCTACGACGAAAACGACTCCAAGCTGTTTGAGCAGATCCTGAAGGCAGAGTACGAGTTTGACTCTCCGTACTGGGACGACATCTCCGATTCAGGTAAAAACCTACGATCCATGGATCTATAATAACCTATATCTATAATAACCTATGATCCATGGATCTATAATAACCTATATCTATAATAACCTACGATCCATGGATCTATAATAACCTATCTATAATAACCTACGATCCATGGATCTATAATAACCTATCTATAATAACCTATCTATAATAACCTATCTATAATAACCTATGATCCATGGATCTATAATAACCTATCTATAATAACCTACGATCCATGGATCTATAATAACCTATATCTATAATAACCTATGATCCATGGATCTATAATAACCTATATCTATAAAAACCTACGATCCATGGATCTATAATAACCTATCTATAATAACCTATGATCCATGGATCTATAATAACCTATCTATAATAACCTACGATCCATGGATCTATAATAACCTATCTATAATAACCTATCTATAATAACCTATCTATAATAACCTATGATCCATGGATCTATAATAACCTATCTATAATAACCTACGATCCATGGATCTATAATAACCTATCTATAATAACCTACGATCCATGGATCTATAATAACCTATCTATAATAACCTACGATCCATGGATCTATAATAACCTATCTATAATAACCTATCTATAATAACCTACGATCCATGGATCTATAATAACCTATCTATAATAACCTACGATCCATGGATCTATAATAACCTATCTATAATAACCTATCTATAATAACCTATCTATAATAACCTATGATCCATGGATCTATAATAACCTATCTATAATAACCTATGATCCATGGATCTATAATAACCTATCTATAATAACCTACGATCCATGGATCTATAATAACCTATCTATAATAACCTACGATCCATGGATCTATAATAACCTATCTATAAAAACCTACGATCCATGGATCTATAATAACCTATCTATAATAACCTACGATCCATGGATCTATAATAACCTATCTATAATAACCTACGATCCATGGATCTATAATAACCTATCTATAATAACCTATCTATAATAACCTACGATCCATGGATCTATAATAACCTATCTATAATAACCTATCTATAATAACCTATGATCCATGGATCTATAATAACCTATCTATAATAACCTACGATCCATGGATCTATAATAACCTATCTATAATAACCTACGATCCATGGATCTATAATAACCTATCTATAATAACCTATCTATAATAACCTACGATCCATGGATCTATAATAACCTATCTATAAAAACCTACGATCCATGGATCTATAATAACCTATCTATAATAACCTAACCTATCTATAATAACCTATCTATAATAACCAATCTATAATAACCTACGATCCATGGATCTCTAATAACCTATCTATAATAACCTATCTATAATAACCTACGATCCATGGATCTATAATAACCTATCTATAATAACCTACGATTCATGGATCTATAATAACCTATCTATAATAACCTACGATTCATGGATCTATAATAACCTATCTATAATAACCTACGATCCATGGATCTATAATAACCTATCTATAATAACCTATGATCCATGGATCTATAATAACCTATCTATAATAACCTACGATCCATGGATCTATAATAACCTATCTATAATAACCTACGATCCATGCATCTATAATAACCTATCTATAATAACCTACGATCCATGGATCTCTGAGGGACTGGGGGCGGGACTGGTCCCTGGTAGGGGGCGGGACTGGGCCCTGGTAGGGGGGCGGGACTGGTCCCTGGTAGGGGGCGGGACTGGGCCCTGGTAGGGGGGCGGGACTGGGCCCTGGTAGGGGGCGGGACTGGGCCCTGGTAGGGGGCGGGACTGGGCCCTGGTAGGGGGCGGGACTGGGCCCTGGTAGGGGGCGGGACTTTGCCCTGGTAGGGGGGCGGGACTGGGCCCTGGTAGGGGGCGGGACTGGGCCCTGGTAGGGGGCGGGACTGGGCCATGGTAGGGGGCGGGACTGGGCCATGGTAGGGGGCGGGCCTGTGACGCTCTATAGCAGGTCGTGTGTGTTTTTAGTGAAAACAAAATGACCTTATTATTATTATTTTATTTTTTTGTCGGCAGCCAAAGACTTTATCTGCCACCTGATGGAGAAGGACCCGCAGAAACGCAACACGTGTGACCAGGCCCTGCAGCACCCATGGTAATATTCAGTATTTGACGTGAGCGCCCCCTCATGGTAATATTCAGTATTTGACGTGAGCGCCCCCTCATGGTAATATTCAGTATTTGACGTGAGCGCCCCCTCATGGTAATATTCAGTATTTGACGTGAGCGCCCCCTCATGGTAATATTCAGTATTTGACGTGAGCGCCCCCTCATGGTAATATTCAGTATTTGACGTGAGCGCCCCCTCATGGTAATATTCAGTATTACCATGTATCAGTATCGCCCCCCTCCAGAGATAGGGTCATAGTGTATATGAGCAAATCGTCTAAGTGTCTATTTTTTTTCCTACACAAACATTAACATTGACAATGAATGGAGAATGTTACGTCATATTGTCTGAGCAAATATATATATAGGCATAGTGTTTATTTTACGATTTCTGTATACGATGAGAAGAGCGCCCCTCACTTCACACGGGTGTGATTATTTTTGTACATAGGCCTATATATAACAGTGTTTTATTTTTCTGTGATGATATTGTATTTTGTCATGTCTGTCGTGATGTTCATGAATTGATTGCAGTGTCCGAATGGAAACTATATGGACCTAATAAATAAGGGCTTATTTCTGGTGCTATCCGTTTAAAGACCATGACGTGTTTTGACTGTTTGACTGTTTTACATTTCTGTCTAATAAAACTATTCAATCAATGAATCAAACCAAGACAAAGTTAAACAGCACTTCATTGCGTTTCTCTTTCATCAGTGCAGACGCAGACGCCGACGCCGATGCAGACACGCAGACACGCAGACACTAGGTTACAGGTGTTCTGTCTGACTGTATTTCACTAACTTCTGAAGAACGACCACCCGCCGGCATCGTTGTTCCTTTTCATGAAAATCCGCCGTAAAAATGGTTTCGATCCTTTTCGTCCTTTTCGGCTGAAAAACAATCCAAAGTGCCGATCAACAACAACAGAGCGCCGCCATTGGACTCGATTACCCAGAAGCCTTTGCATGCCAGTGCGAGGGATGTTTTTTTTTATTCGGTGACATCATCCGAACGCGTCACCTATCACACTCTGTGCCCGATGGAAACCTCTTAAAACTTCTTAAAAAACGTGAATTAAACTATGAAAACGTGAAAACTCGTGTAACTCGTGAACGGGAGGGGACGTGTTTTAATGATAAACAGACCGCAGGATACACGGTTCGATTCCGACCCGGCCCCCGATCGAGTGAGTCTGATAAAACGCGGGTGTGACCCGTTTAACGGGTCTCGGGTTATTTCTCGGAATCAGGGGGCCCGTGAAGAGCTCCAGCGCCATGGGGCCGGCAGATGACCACAACACCGGCCAATATGGTTGATTCTGACCTTTTTAGGGCCGGGAAACTCCCCCCCTGCCAGGTGAAAAGAACTCCTCATGCATAGAAGGAAGCATGAGGTCAGTCTGTTACTCTCCCCAGGTTGGCAGAGGGAGTCTATAGCCCAGGATTACATTAGATAATTAGACACTGGATTGAAAAAAATGGGTTGCAAAATCTTGGGATAAAAAATAGGAAAAAAATAATCATCCATCCAGCCATCTTCAACCGCTTATCCGTAGTCGGGTCGCGGGGGCAACAGCTCCACCAGAGATCTCCAGACTTCCCTCTCCAGAGCAACATTAGTGACTTCCTCCTGGGGGGATCCCAAGACGTTCCAAGGCCAGTGAGTCTTATTCTTTCGGTCATGACCCACACTTCATGACCATATAAGGTGAGAGTAGGAACACTTCATGACCATATAAGGTGAGAGTATGAACGCAGACTGCTCGGTAGACAGAGAGCTTTGCCTTCTGGCTCAACCCCCTTTTCGTCACAACAGTGAGCGGTACAGCGACTGCAACACCGCCCCCTGCCGCTCCGATTCACCGGCTGATCTCCTTCTCAATCCTATCTCCATCTCTGTCCTCCCCTCACTCGTGAACAAGATCCCGAGATACTTAAACTCCTTCACCTGGGGTAATGCCTCATTCCCTACAGATACTTTAGACTCCTTCACCTGGGGTAATGCCTCATTCCCTACAGATACTTTAGACTCCTTCACCTGGGGTAATGCCTCATTCGCTACCCGGTCTGCACAATCCACCGGTTTCCTGCTGAGAACCATGGCCTCAGATTCGGAGACGCTGATCCTCATCCCAGGCTGCGATAATCAATAACACCAAGTATCAACAATATTGGCTAATATTCGCCGGTGTCGTCATTTTTCCGCCACCCGGCGCTGTCATCTCTGAGCTAATGTAGCTCGGTGGTGACAGTGGAAGGACCGGTTCCCATTGGAGCTCATGTCTTACCCTCTTCACCACCAAAGTATACGTTAAAGTCCAAATTATTCCAAAACGGAGTTATCCCAATATTCATCTCTAGACCGTAAGCAACCAGAGGAGTCACGTTGAGATGACAAGATCTCTGTTTTGAGCGACAAATAACTGTGTTGCAAACAAACAATAAAGCACAATAATATTACACACATTATGTCATACATACGAGAATATCCTTAAGTATCTACCAATCTAAATGACATGATATCTAAATGACAGCCTTTGCATACGCCAGTAAGGTCCATCATCATCATCATCATTTTTCGACCGCGGTCGAGATCATGGATGTCACAATGCCACGCCAGACCTCCCGGTCCTTCATTGCCATCCCCAGTTCCTGCTTTACTGAAGCATGTGTCCCTATAGTGATGACATCAGGGAACGACAGTTTTCTACCTCTGGTCTGCTTTGAGGCAGGACTCCAGAGAAGAAGGGAAGATATAACCTCATTGTCAGCTCTGTATAGCAGTGGCCGGAAAACTGTGTTCTTCTGGATCGGACTAGTGAAGAAACACGGGGAAGGTTGGCCGTATATTAGATCAGTCGATGTGTGGCTCTTCCAAGACAGATTTTGTACTCTCATTAGAAGGCGGGTGCAAGTGCCATCCAGCCGTTTCTCTGATGTCTTTGAAAGTGTCCATGTCTCGGAGCCATAGAGTAGAATCCTCTCAACGGCCGTCCTAAATATCTTTACTTTGAACATCTTACTAATGTCATCTAAGACGTCATTGCAGGCTGACCAGGCCATACCCTTCCTAGTTTGAAAGTCCTTTTGGGAAGATAAACATGAACCCAACTACTTGTAAGGTAGCAATTCACATTTTGACAAGCAGTACTACTGGGAGGAAGGATACCTTTTGCCCAACTACTTCTAGTCATCAACCTGTTTCAGAGGAGTCCAAGTGCTACAGGCTATAGATCAAGCGATCGATAGCTTTAACACAGGGATAAGGTTACAGAGACAAAAGGTTACAGAGTCGCAGGTAAGAGTATGAAAAATAAAAAGTACTGTCGTGTATACAGTCAGCATAACGAGGCAAAAGAAAAGAAAACCAGAAGCGTCATGATCAATACAGCTATAGAGAGACGGTACTGTATAAACTATAAGGTAACAAAACATGTTTTACATTACAGTGTTTCATGAGTGTCTGCACCGTATCAGTGTTGTTTTCGTCGACTAAAACTAAGACGAAAAATGTTCGTCGACTACCTTTTTCCACTGACAAAAACGAATGGAAACTAAATGAAAACTAAGCTACGATGACTAAAACTATAAGACTAAATATACTGACAATTTCGCCGACAAATAAAAACTAGACTAAAATGTTAGGAAGGGACTAGTGGACAAGAGATCCAGTATAAGTCATTTTACTCTTGGTTGCATGCTGAAAATAGCTGATCTACAAGCTCGTAGCTTGTAGATTTTCAGCAAGTGTAAAAACACTCATTACGACGGCATCAAGGCCCGCCAAAACACATTTTAGTCGACTAAATCACCTGTAGATTTAGTCGACTAAAATCTTATGACATTTACTCGACCAAAACTAGACTAACACTAAGACATTTCCATGGGTGACTAAAATGTGACTAAAACTAAATGAAGTTTCAGTCCAAAGACTATAATAATAAAATAGAAATGTGCTGCCAAAAACAACACTGCACCGTATATTATCATCATTATGTTCATAATAACAGATATTCTCAATGCAGATCCAGACTGCAGAGTGTTCTGGGTGGAGTACAGTAACAGTCCTATAAACAGATCCAGACTGCAGAGTGTTCTGGGGGAGTACAGTAACAGTCCTATAAACAGATCCAGACTGCAGAGTGTTCTGGGGGAGTACAGTAACAGTCCTATAAACAGATCCAGACTGCAGAGTGTTCTGGGTGGAGTACAGTAACAGTCCTATAAACAGATCCAGACTGAGTGTTCTGGGGGAGTACAGTAACAGATCCAGACTGCAGAGTGTTCTGGGTGGAGTACAGTAACAGATCCAGACTGCAGAGTGTTCTGGGGGAGTACAGTAACAGATCCAGACTGCAGAGTGTTCTGGGGGAGTACAGTAACAGATCCAGACTGCAGAGTGTTCTGGGTGGAGTACAGTAACAGTCCTATAAAGAGTCCCGTATGTCTAAACCTAAACCTTGCTGCTTTATCTCTGCAGGATCTGTGGAGACACGGCTCTGGACAAGAACATCGCCGAGTCCGTCAGCGCTCAGATCAAGAAGAACTTTGCCAAAAGTAAATGGAAGGTCAGTGTGTTTCATCTTTGTCAGAGGAAAAAAAAACGGCAGTCGACGAAAACATTTTCGACCGGTTTTTAAGTCGACAAATTTAAAACACGCAACCTCGCCAGAACCGTATAGTAACCGTGGGATTAAATTAATCGTCTAGCCTGCCAGCCTGCCCGTAGCGTAGCCTATACGTTTTCCAGGGTTTACATTCTTTAATCCATGTTTTGATCCGATCGTATCGTTAGCTGCCGTTTGTTAGCATAACAGTCAAAGTGGGACAATGGATGCGCGAATGGATGCGCGCACATCCACTTGTGCACAAAGGCATGAGTCTCCAAAATCGACGCAATGAATGTCGTTTCTGGTGAAAACAAAGGTTTTTCCACGGCCGACAGCAGGAGGCGCCGTGCTGCTCGCGGTGGGGTTTTTGCACCACCGACCGAGAGAACAACAACCGGTCAAGACAACCAACACACGGCATTTTGACACAACGTAACATCCGGTTACGGATATTTGGCTCTTCAAAATAAAGGTTGCGCACGATAAAAACCAATGGCAATGCGCGATGGATAGATGATTTAATGCTCTGGCGGTCAAACGGTTTTAACACTGCCCTGCATGCCCCCCCCCCCCCTCCTCCCCCCAGCAAGCCTTCAACGCCACGGCGGTGGTGCGTCACATGCGGAGGCTCCAGCTGACCACCAACCTGGAGGGCGGAGCCTGCGGTCACATGACCAACCCCGCCAGCCCCTGTCACGCTGCTCACCTGCTCCCCGAGGAAGAGGAGGAGGAGGACGAAGAGGACCTGGGGAAGGGCGAAGAGGAGAGACGTGAGTTACACTGTATTATATATACCAGGACTGGCCATATATGGAGTGTACAGGGTTTGATGAGGTCAGATCAACATAATGGAACAGGTCAGCTCCATATATGGAGATCTAAGGGTGGCAGTTTCGGGTATAGTGCAGCACAGAATCTGTTCTTGAGAGATTAGCAAATTATTGGTTTATTAGGAATGTGACAAACGACAAAAAAAAGTCTCCATGAATTCAAGGCTTCGTGGGGCTTGTGTAGAAAATAAGTACATTTTTTTGTGTAAGGAATGAGAATTATGAAATTCACATTCCTATGGTTTCCCACCAGGCGAACTAATCCTAGTCTCTCTCAAAATCGAAGAGCGACTGCGACATAGAAGACATTTTTAGAATCTGATCTCAGGTCAGAATGAAAAACTGTCAGGATGTAGAAGACATTTTTAGAATCTGATCTCAGGTCAGAATGGGTTAATGAGCCCCTACAGGGCCATTGTGGTCCTCACGTAAAACCCATTCTGACCTGAGATCAGATTCACACGAGGTTTCCACTGGACACACACTGGTCTGATGAACCCATTCTGACCTGAGATCAGATTCACACGAGGTTTCCACTGGACACACACTGGTCTGATGAACCCATTCTGACCTGAGATCAGATTCTAAAAATGTCAGTCGTTCTTCGATTTTTCAAAAATAGCAGACCTACAAGCTCGTAGCGCGCCACTCGGTGGCTAAAGCATGACATAATGCTAATATCGGAATCGCTCAGAATCGGTATCGGCAGATAATATGACCCTGCAAATAATCGGACATCGGTCTCAGAATCATCGGTAATCCCTAATCTCAACGTGTCCTCTCTACCCCCCTCCCCTCCCCTCCCCCCCTCCCCAGTGTCCCGCTGCGAGGAGGTCCGTCGCGGCAGCGCGGAGGGCAGCGTGGACCGGGACAGCCTGAGGAGCTGCACCTACTGCTGCCGGCCCGCTAGCCGGGTCTGACCCGGAGGAGGAGGAGGAGGAGCTTACACTAATTAATACAGCCCGGATCCGTCCTTATTGGGTCACTGCGGTCGGTGGTGACATCATCACGTCTCCCTCCCTTCTAAACCGCCCGGAAGCCCCGCCCAATCCTGTCCTAGCCCCCCCCACCCCCCCCCCCCCCCCCCCGCAGCACTATTTTTTACTATTTTGATTTTTTTTTTCTTCAGAAATTGCCAAAACATTTCGACAATTTCTGAAAATGTACTTTAGTTTGTACTTTAAGAGTATTATATACTTTGTCCACCACTTTATTTTTTTTGGTTATCCTTCATTATTATTGTCGTCAACCCCATTACAAAAAAATAATGACATACACATTCACAAAGCTCTTAGCATATTGTAAACGGAATGCATGCGGTCGTGGTGATGGGGAACGTTGGAGAGTCTGAAAAACTAACACTAGAAAACAGTAGACTGGCCGGTAGTTTTAGTTTTATTTGTTGGCGTACAATAAAGAATGAATCAGGTTTTTTTTGGGGGGGTATTCTGTATATCCCAGACTGTTTTTTTTTTTGGTAAGGCTTCACGTCTTTGCTGGGGGTGGGGTTGGGTGGGGAGGTTAGGGGTGGGTGGGTTGGGTGCGGGGTTAAGGCCTATTCATAGTCTGGATTTTCGGTGGTGAGGTGACCACCGCTCCGGTGGTGAGCTGACCACCGGAGCTGAAATAACGTTGAGCGGTGGTGAGTAAAAACAGAGAGTAGGGCTGGAGCGGCTCAGTGACGTCATGTTGTAGTTCGGTGGTCCACCCCACCACCGTAACTCCAGACTATGTATGAGCCTTTAGGGGTGGGTGGGTTGGGTGGGGTTAGGGGTGGGTGGGTATTGCTACAGAGTGTAGAGTATAGGAGAGTAGCGACACACTTTGGTCTCTCCGCAAAGCGGATGCCTATTGGGCTATATATAGTTCCAAACATTGCTCCTATTGGCTGGAACTATCCCATTGAGATAGAATGAGCACTTCCGCGTTCCATTGTTACAATGGGAGTCATCGCTATATATATGTAGTGTCGCCACTCTCTTATACTAGATTACTCTGGGTTGCTAGAAACAGTGAAATGTATGAATATAAAAAGGGAAGCTGTATTCTTACGGCTGTTCTGTTATCAGAGGTTCAAAGTGGGGAATGGAAGACATGTTGGGTCTGACGCTGTGTCTACCGTTAGTGAGTGGAAGACATCTTGGGTCTGACGCTGTGTCTACCGTTAGTGAGTGGAAGACATGTTGGGTCTGACGCTGTGTCTACCGTTAGTGAGTGGAAGACATGTTGGGTCTGACGCTGTGTCTACCGTTAGTGAGTGGAAGGCATTCTGGGTCTATATACTGTCTGCATGTCGATATGACCTGGTGAAAAGAATATGTTTACAATGAATGACGACTATGATCAATAAGTGAGATGATGATGAAAATAACATGAATATTATTATTACTCTTGTTGTATTGGAAGAAAAAAAGAAAAAAAAAACGTATGTAATTAATGCTGTAATCTGAACTATATAATGTGAACGTGTGAGTAAGGAGTTTCAACGTGATTGACGTTAGTTACAGTAACAGTTACAGTAACACAGCAGTCTGGACTCTCTTGAGGGAAGAAGAAGTACTCCCATGATTCTTTTTTATTTATTTTTTATACTTAAGTAAAAGTAGAATTACCACAATGCAATGCAAAGTTATACATCCTGTATTCAGAGTTTTACTTGAGCAGATCTTTCTACAAGCTCGCAACGCGCCAGCGCGTTGTGAGCTTGTAGATCGGCTATTTTCGGAATAGAAAGGGACAGTAGGCTATAATATCCTTTTTTGTAGCCTAATGGTAATCTAAATCTGAAAAGTAACTAAATTCTTTTAAATCATTCTAGTGGAGTAAAAAAATGACATTCTATTTCACTTTTAGTTTTTCCACCCGAAAAAAAAAAAGAGTTTAAATTGTGATATAAATACTAGCTCTAGGAACTTTGAGGAGCACTTCACCCACCAACCTACTAGGAACTTTTTTAGGACCTTCACCCCCACCAACCTACTTTCACTCATATAATTGGTGCTCGTCTCACAGAGGAGGGGTAGTCGTAGTGTGGACAGCAGGGCCGGATCTACCATAAGGGCACTTTGGGCACCAGGGGCCCCTCAATTTTTTTTTTAGTTTCACAGAAAATGTCCCTGCTAATCGGAATGAAATAAATGGTGTCTAAAAAGATTAGTGTTTTATTGTTGGTGTTAGTAGGCGCCCGGAAATAGGCCAGTGTAACGGCATAAAACTGCCCCAAAACAGCAAAATTGTTGCGCGAGCGTGAAGGGGGGGGGGGGGCTTTCGAGCTTCAGTGCCCAGGGGCCCTCAGAGGTATTAATCCGGCCCTGGTGGACAGTGCTTTTCAGTATAATACCGGTGTAAAATATGCAAGCCGTGTTTGAAGGGCTTTGTGTCAAACTGTAAGATATTTAATAATACTGATGACTGTGATGTTGTTGTTGTTGTTGATGTCTGGTCGAAACCCTGTGTGACCCGTCTTTAAGTCAGTGAGCGGTGCAACAGTGACACTCGGTGGTCAACAAACGCCACTGCGTCTGGTAATCTGTTCAGGGCTGTTTCAACGCTACAACTCAGCTCCCCATCATGCACCATGTCCATGTGCACAGTAGGCCTATAGTCATATTTTAGTCATCTGAAATGTTTTAGTCTAGTTTTAGTCGACTACATATATCATATCATATCAGATCAGATCAGATTTGGTCGACTATAAAGTGTATTTTGGTTGGCCGCGATGGCGTCGTATATATACTCAGCTGTGTGCCTGAAAATAGAAGATCTACAAGCTCACACAACGTGTCTCAGCAGATCTACAGATCTATATAATATATATATATATGTGTGTGAATATATAGCCTACATTATTTAGTCTTAGTTTTAGTCACCGTGGCTTATAGTTGTTATTACGACAAGCTCAACCTCATATCAGCTCCATATTGATAAAACCGTACATTGGTAATATTATGTGTTTTTAGATACTTTACTGTTTAAAAGTGTCCATGCAGGGCTCCATGATGTAATCATGGACTACAATTCCCATAATGCTTTGGTCCACTGCTCCTCCTTGTGGATAGGGGGGAGGGGCTGTCTTACTGAGACAACATGTAGTCCAGGGGGGCCATGACATCATGGAGCCCATGTGGACACTTTGAAATATACTGAAATATCAAAAAAAACACACATCATATTTTACCCACATAAAAACCTCCAGGAAACACAAACATCATTAAAATAAGATCTGGTTGCAAAAGGGTTGAAGTTATAGGGGTTATAGGGACGATCACGTTTCTGTGCTCCCGATCAGATTCCGATCATTTTATTTTGAGACATACCAATCTTTATAATTATGTTTATATAACACTTATGTCATATCACAATACAAATATCCTCATAATGTATGTCATAGTGTAGTCTGTTGTGTTGCCTTTCTATTAGTGAAAGGCAAAATGTGGCTATACTTTTATTAGAATGTCATTGTGTTTTTTTTTCTTTTTCTTTCTATGAGTGTGACTATATATAGTCTTATAGTTTGATGAACTCTGACTGGGACCAGAAAGGAAACAACTAGCATAAACACAACAGCTTTTGTTACTAAATCTTATTGCTTAATTAAATACATCCTTCTGTGAGATTTACATTAGACAATTAAAAATCCGATCTTTTCTCCCCGATTCCGATCTTTTGAAAATCATGAGATCGGAGCCGATTTCCGATCACCCGATCCAATCGGGACAACCCTTTAAAATATCCAGTATTTTCGCTATACTTTTGCGGGACGCTTCTTTTACGAAGTAGAAGTTATAGTATAGGGAATTAATTTATAAAAACAAAAATCACACCTGTGTGAAGTGAGGGGCGCTCTTATCACCGTACATCATTCGTCTTGCATCATCTCATATACTGGCCAATCAGAACGCCTCATGTTGTTGCCACACATTTTACGTCATATTTGGCGGACATTTTTAATTTGACCTAATTTTTTCTCCTTTCATCGTCGATAGCCAATAGGAGACGTGCGTACGGTGTGGGGATAGCCAATAGGAGACGTGCGTACGGTGTGGGGACAAGATGACGTACATTTGTGGGGACAAAAGCTGTACATAGGAGGGGCTAGAGCGCCCCCCTGTGGAGACACAAGGTGTCAACAACAACAACAACAACAACAACAACCTGGCTGTTCTATTTGTTTGATCGTTATGTTGAAAACCTTAAACCTAGGACTTGTTTCCACTTGTTTCTTTCCAATTAAGGGGCTTATTTAACCATTATAAACACCTATAAATGCATTACGGAAACACGTGTATATCATATTATATTACATTAAATTATATTATATTATATACAACGAGTATATATTATTGTATATCCTTTTTTTTTTTGTAAAAGCTGTTTTGAGCTAAAAACGTATATGGATGCAATGCATCATGGGATATTATTGATCAACGCGGCGGAATAAATCACTGATTTGTAAATGCAGGGATGCGATATGATGAAATCACTGATTTGTAAATGCAGGGATGCGATATGATGAAATCACTGATTTGTAAATGCAGGGATGCGATATGATGAAATCACTGATTTGTAAATGCAGGGATGCGATATGATGAAATCACTGATTTGTAAATGCAGGGATGCGATATGATGAAATCACTGATTTGTAAATGCAGGGATGCGATATGATGAAATCACTGATTTGTAAATGCAGGGATGCGATATGATGAAATCACTGATTTGTAAATGCAGGGATGTGATATGATGAAATCACTGATTTGTAAATGCAGGGATGTGATATGATGAAATCACTGATTTGTAAATGCAGGGATGCGATATGATGAAATCACTGATTTGTAAATGCAGGGATGCGATATGATGAAATCACTGATTTGTAAATGCAGGGATGTGATATGATGAAATCACTGATTTGTAAATGCAGGGATGTGATATGATGAAATCACTGATTTGTAAATGCAGGGATGTGACTGCAGGAATTGAAATAAAACCTCCTTGTCTATGCATTGTGTGTTCTTCTCTCCTGTCTGTCTGTCTGTTCAAACATGATTATTTTGGGGGGTCCCCAGTTCAAACATGATTATTTTGGGGGGGTCCCCAGTTCAAACATGATTATTTTGGGGGGTCCCTAGTTCTACAAGCTCACAATGAGTCGCGCGTTGCGACGCATTGTGAGATTGTGAGATACTAAGATTCTGTGAAAGCGACCTCGCTGGCAGCGAGACGCATCCGGGACGAACACGCCTGCGTAAATCGGCACCGACAAAACGGCGACACCTCGTGACGTCGGACCAGAGCCGTAGTATAAGGATCACTTCGTAGACATCGTTCTGTTTAGGAGAGACTAGAACGACTAGAGCGACTATAATAAACTCTTTCATCCGAGAGACGAGAAGAGACGAGGGAAAGGAAACTTCACCGAAAGACGAGAGGAACCAAAGACGGAGCATCGAGCGCTTGCTCTGCGTCAATGAACTGATCCGTTATTGCCCATTGACGATATGATCAATGTTTTATTGATATCGACTGATTCGTCATATGAGACACTGGCATAATAATATAGGCCTTGTTGTCGTCAACTGTTCTAGCCGTTTATATATAATAATTCTCCGAGTCGTATACAGGCATTAGTGATGAATTATGTGATATTTATCATGAACCTCAGCATGTAAATAAATGTTGTGTGGAAAAACAGCCATCTCCACAACGGACACAGTCAGTGGCCTCTATAACTGTATAATATCACAGCGATATACTCTTATCGTATAGCCAACCAATCAGTGGCCTCTAACTGTATAATATCACAGCGATATACTCTTATCGTATAGCCAACCAATCAGTGGCCTCTAACTGTATAATATCACAGCGATATACTCTTATCGTATAGCCAACCAATCAGTGGCCTCTTAAACTGTATAATATCACAGCGATACTCTTATCGTATATCTAACTGTATAATATCACAGCGATATACTCTTATCGTATAGCCAACCAATCAGTGGCATCTAACTGTATAACGTCACAGCGATATACTCTTATCGTATAGCCAACCAATCAGTGGCCTCTAACTGTATAATATCACGTAAAGCACCAACCATGGCCGGCGACAACACGGAGGATCCCTGGAAGGCGTTGAAGGAGCTGGCCGTGGACTCCATGGGGATTCCGGCGGGGGGCTCCGTCTGGGGGTCTCCCTTCCTGAAGGGCGTGCTGGCCGGCTACGTGGTCAGCAGGCTGCGGGGCGCGTGCGTGGCGGGGGTGCTGCTGGGCGCGCTGAGCGGCGTGTGCGTGGCACAGTCCTACCCCGTGCCCCGCGTGGCGAGCACCGTGAAGGTCTGGCTGGACCGGCTGAAGACGTTTAAGGACCAGAAGTAAAGAGGACCAGAAGGACTGGCTGGACAGGCTGAAGACGTTTAAGGACCAGAAGTAAAGAGGACCAGAAGGACTGGCTGGACAGGCTGAAGACGTTTAAGGACCAGAAGTAAAGAGGACCAGAAGGACTGCCTCGACAGGATGAAGATGAACAAAACATCGATGGAATAACAGACACAGCAAGAGGCTATGGCTGCTACAGGAAGACCGATCATGATTGATAATATTATGTGCAAACTAGAGGGGGGAAAAGAACGTCCTCATTGTAGCGTATTTTTTTTTGGTTTGATTTAATTGGCACTGCAAATGGTGCATTTATATATATATACACTGTCACTGTAAATGGTAAATGGTGCATTTATATAGCGCCTTTATTCAAGGCGCTTTACATAGATTGTACATTACATTCACACACATTCACACACCGATTGCGGCGGAAGCCATGCAAGGTACCAACCTGCACATCGGGAGCAATTAGGGGTTCAGTGTCTTTGCTCAAGGACACTTCCACACTGTCCCGTTCCATAAATGATACAACAATGATTGATGTTAATAACCCTGAGTAAGTTGCTGAACGGCGCCCCCCAGGGGTCACTAGGCTGTGTCAGTGTGTCCTGTTGTTACAGTTTCCGGTCTCCTTGTCTCAGAGCTTCCTGTCTCTCGTGTCACAGCTTCCTGTGTCCATATATAAAGTCTAGATGGCTCAAGGCGGAGTGGAGTCTCTGACGTAGGTCACCCGGTGGCGGCCATCTTAATTCGGGGCTACAGTACAGAATGTTCAACGGCAGCGCAAACAAAAACAGTCAAAACTCGCTCAAATCTTGACGGATTTACAAACGGGTTGGTTTATTGCAAACGTTGTCAACCGTTGGCTATGATTCAGGACGCTTATCTGCTTAATTTAGTTTTTTTCTATATGAACGTCGTATTAAAAAAAAGTATGCGGACGTCTCTCATGTTTATAACAAACCAAACCGTTTGAAAATCGGTTGAAAATTGAGCAAGTTGTGGTTACACGCCCCATAGACACAATGTTATGAGTGGTTATTTATAAAGTACATGCCCCATAGACACAATGTTATGAGTGGTTATTATAAAGTACACGCCCCATAGACACAATGTTATGAGTGGTTATTATAAAGTACACGCCCCATAGACACAATGTTATGAGTGGTTATTATAAAGTACATGCCCCATAGACACAATGTTATGAGTGGTTATTTAAAAGTACACGCCCCATAGACACAATGTTATGAGTGGTTATTATAAAGTACACGCCCCATAGACACAATATTATGAGTGGTTATTATAAAGTACATGCCCCATAGACACGTTATGAGTGGTTATTATAAAGTACACGCCCCATAGACACAATGTTATGTTATGCCCCGAGGTAAGATGGCCGCCACGCCATGGTCTAGAGCCATCTAGCTTTCTTATCCACACTTTTCCTGGGCTGTGTGTGCTCCAGTTCCTGTTGATTTCATTGGATATCATTGGTCATCTGACCAGTTTCATATTGGCTTTCATTGGATCAAATCGACAAGGAACTGGAGCACACACAGCCCAGGAAAAGTGTGGATATATCTATCTATGGTCACAGCTTCCTGTCTCTGGTGTCACATCTTCCGGGGGAAGCATCCCCCCACCTCCACCACCTCCGGCCACGCTCCGTAAATGTTGGTTTTGGGGTCGCTGGTGGCTCGCTGGTTTGGTGGGAAAAAAACAAGAAGGAAGACTTTAAAGGTATATTCAGTGATTTCACTCAAAAAAACTTAGCTTTCGTTTTTGGCTGTGGGACCCAAAGCCTTTCATCCAAATCAGGATAGAGAGCCAAAAACGAAACCTAAGGTTTTTTGACCCCCCCCCCCAGGGGTTAACTGGGGACAGGGAGGAACTCCTTATATGGTCAGCACACTGTATATAGTAGAGAGGATTATCACAACAAAACAAAAAAATAAGTGATATTTGAATTAAGTGAAATCACTGAATATACCTTTAAGCGTATTATCAGCCCGCTGTGTTCATTACACGGCTTTCAAAGTGACGTGCCTTATAACCGGAAGTTAGCAATCCTATCACGAGATAGGATCGCGGACGACCCGAGGTATGATTTATTTTGATAATGATCTGGAGCTTTGCCCCAGATCAGTCTCTATCCTTTTAATACTCTATACCAGTGATACTCAACCTCAGGCCCGCGGGCCACATCAGGCCCGCGGGACCATTATGACTGGCCCACCAATGAAAATCTAAAAAAAAGAAGAAAAAAAAATCTGGAAAATGAAATAAAAATAAATAAATGTGAATGAAGTTATCTTTAATTACATTATTATAAGGGGGGGGGGGGGGGGGGGGGAGATGCAATGCAAATGAAAGACATATACTGTGTGTGTATCCCTATTCCCTGACATAATTTTATAGCTAAACGGACAGAATTCTATTTTATTTGAATGATGAAACCCAGCTGCCATTAATAGTTGGAAATGGAAATGGAAATTGCGGAAATTGTAATTGCGGAAATGGTGGAAATGGAAATTGCGGAAATTGCAGAAATGGTGGAAATGGAAATTGCGGAAATTGCGGAAATGGTAATTGCGGAAATTGCTCTTCACTTATAGCTATCTATTTTCAGGTAGATTGTTTTATTTTACTCAGTCAGCCATATCACTACTAATTTTTTTTCATGAAAAAGGTCATAGCTGGGTAATCTATTTTCAGGCAAATTGTGTTTATTGTATTTTATTTTACTCAGCCATAACAATTTATTTTCTGTTAACCAACTTGCTGGCTGGCAGGCAGGCAGACAGCTACTCATAGACAGGCAGACAGACAGACAGACAGCTACTCATGGAGAATTGGACAGGCAGGCAGTCAGACAGCTACTCATAGACAGGCAGACAGACAGCTACTCATGGAGAATTGGACAGGCAGGCAGACAGCTACTCATGGACAATTGGACAGGCAGGAAGGCAGACAGCTACTCATAGACAGACAGACAGCTACTCATGGACAATTGGACAGGCAGGAAGGCAGACAGCTACTCATAGACAGACAGACAGACAGCTACTCATAGACAATTGGGCAGGCAGGCAGACAGCTACTCATAGACAGACAGACAGCTACTCATGGACAATTGGACAGGCAGGAAGGCAGACAGCTACTCATAGACAGGCAGACAGACAGCTACTCATGGACAATTAGGCAGGCAGGCAGACAGCTACTCATAGACAGGCAGACAGACAGCTACTCATGGACAATTAGGCAGGCAGGCAGGCAGACAGCTACTCATGGACAATTGGACAGGCAGGCAGGCAGACAGACAGACAGCTACTCATAGACAGGCAGGCAGACAGCTACTCATAGACAGGCAGACAGTAAGACAGCTACTCATTGACAGACAGACAAATAACTACTCATGGACAGACAGGCAGGCAGGCAGGCAGGCAGGCAGGCAGGCAGGCAAAGAGCTACTCATGTTATGTTATTATGTTATTATAACAGCTACTCATGTTATGTGCAATAATTTGTGCAGTTATGGAAACAGCTCTTTGTGTTTATGCAAGAAAATGTAACACATTTATTTATTTACATATTGTGTGCATGCACATTGTACTTTGATACATTTTGCGAAAATAAAGCAATTGAAAGAGAGAAGTTATCAAGTATCATTAATGTCCTAATTTTTATCTACTGGCCCCTGGCCCCTTGCCATTTTTGTAATGTGGCCCACAGGTAAATCTATTTGAGTATCCCTGCTCTATGGAGCAGACGGGCAGTGTGAGCATGCCACCACTAGATGGCGCTATAAAGGAGTTTTAAAGCACACACGCGCCACCACCGCAGGACTCACCTTCTCGAAGGGGCTCTTCACGCCCGTCCCGGCGCCTCCGGCGAACACCCAGCTGTCTCGGTGCTTCACGGACCGGATCATGGTGCTGCCCAGACCCGCCAACATCTCCCGCATCTCATCGGACATCCTGCAGGGGGCGGCAGTGATGCAAAACAGTGTCAATACTGCAATGTAGAAATACGACAATACTATACGATTTACAATTTAGGCATTTATCAGACGCTCTTAATCCAGAGCGATTTACATTAAGCAAGAACAAAAGCATGGGAATACATCACATAAAAACATTCATCATGAAACATGTGTAAGGTAAGAAAGTAACAGTGGAATATCTATATAATGAAACTATATACATATAAACTATACATATATACTACTATGCTATACATATATGTACTATGACATGCTATGACTACATACAATGCACTTATGCTGTCTACATAACATGCTATAAGTCTGTATCAAATGCTATCTAAGTCTACAGAAATGCTATCTAAGGTGTAAAGTAACTAAGTACATTTTCTTATGTGCTGTATAGGCTAATTAAGTACAATTTTTACTTATTATTTGTACTTCACTTGAGTATTTCCAATTTCAGAGGGACGGAACGGAACTCACGCACTTTCTCGTCACGTCGTCGAAGGATGCGACCAGAACGATGGTTCCGTTCTGAATAGCCTTGAGGAACGCCAGAACCTTTTCTGTCAGAACGTACGAGAAAACACATCATGAGAAACACTAGAGAAACCTCGCATATGTCCCTATGAGAAGCATTAGAGAAACCTCGCATATGTCCCTTTGAGAAGCATTAGAGAAACCTCGCATATGTCCATATGAGAAGCATTAGAGAAACCTTACATATGTCCATTATGAGAAACATTAGAGAAACCTTACATATGTCCATTATGAGAAACATTAGAGAAACCTTGCATACGTCCATATGAGAAGCATTAAAGAAACCTTGCATATGTCCCTATGAGAAACCTCGCATATGTCCATATGAGAAGCATTAGAGAAATCTCACATATGTCCCTATGAGAAACACTAGAGAAACCTCACATATGTCCATATGAGAAACACTAGAGAAACCTTACATATGTCCCTATGAGAAACATTAGAGAAACCTTGCATATGTCCATATGAGAAACACTAGAGAAACCTCACATATGTCCCTATGAGAAACATTAGAGAAACCTCGCACTGGTCCGAAACTGTTACTTGTCAAAATTCAAATTCTAAACCATCTAAAGCAGCAGATCCTCAAGCTGAAAAACCATCACTTCGCGCCACATTTGGAGATTTGTGGATTTGCTACTTGCTACTAGTACTTTTATGCAACGCTGTTGTATGATCCACTAGGACGTTAATTTACGAAAAAAACACCAAAAGATCAAATATGATGAGAAGCAATGTTACGATGTTACAATGTTCATCTCACTGCATTGAATCAGACCACTAGTAAGCTAGTTTATTTTGTTTTGAATTATTATTAAAATACTGAATTACACACAAAACAACCTCCTCTGGCTGGTTCTCGTCTTACCTCCAGTGTTCATGTTAAAGGTGGAGATGTTTTCTACTTTTCCATTTTCACCTGGAAAACAATAACCAAACAAATGTATATTTTTAGCTTGTGATGACATGGCTGACGGGGGGGAAGGATCTTTTCATATGAAGTCATAATATGTATGTGACCAGATTTGGCCATCGCGCAAATTCCAGCGTTTCCCCAGAGGAGAAAAAAATAATCATTAGTTAATTGCACAGGCAGACTCTTCACATACTAGAGCATGTCTGAAATAAGTGTCAGAGCAGATGTAAATATGAGTTATGTTCCATGCACTGCTGTCGTATGATCACGTACAGCGGTGCTGTCGTATCACGTAAAGTACAGTACGGTCATTTACAAAATATTTAAAAAAGGATATCGTTGCAGAGATTTCTGCAACGATATCCTTGACGCCTGCATTTCCGGAGGGCTCCAGGAGAGGGCAGGCCACTCACCGTTTATCAGCACCACGTTCAGTCCATGTGCCACATTGTTGTACACGTTACTCATGATACTGTGGAGACGAGAGAAACCACACCATTGTACACATTACTCATGATACTGTGGAGGTGAGAGAAACCACACCATTGTACACGTTACTCATGATACTGTGGAGGTGAGAGAAACCACACCATTGTACACGTTACTCATGATACTGTGGAGGTGAGAGAAACCACACCATTGTACACATTACTCATGATACTGTGGAGACGAGAGAAACCACACCATTATACACATTACTCATGATACTGTGGAGACGAGAGAAACCACACCATTGTACACGTTACTCATGATACTGTGGAGACGAGAGAAACCACACCATTGTACACGTTACTCATGATACTGTGGAGATGAGAGAAACCACACCATTGTACACGTTACTCATGATACTGTGGAGACGAGAGAAACCACACCATTGTACACGTTACTCATGATACTGTGGAGGTGAGAGAAACCACACCATTGTACACGTTACTCATGATACTGTGGAGACGAGAGAAACCACACCATTGTACACGTTACTCATGATACTGTGGAGACGAGAGAAACCACACCATTGTACACGTTACTCATGATACTGTGGAGACGAGAGAAACCACACCATTGTACACGTTACTCATGATACTGTGGAGACGAGAGAAACCACACCATTGTACACGTTACTCATGATACTGTGGAGACGAGAGAAACCACACCATTGTACACATTACTCACAAGTAAGATGCGGGAAGCGAACGCAGCTCGTACATATGTGGGTTTTTTAAAGATTTTTTATTTTTATTTAAGTTAAGTTTTTTTAAGTTAAGGTGTGTGTGTGTGTGTGTGTGTGTGTGTGTGTGTGTTTTTTGTGTGTGATACAGCTGACAGACAGACACACAGACAGACAGACAGACATGATCTGCTAGGTCTCATAGTTAGTGCTCACTGCATTCGCAATGATACTGTGGACTGTAACACTCAGGGTGATGAGGCGTACAGTATAGAGAGTATGCACATGCATGATTTCCCCATCAGGACACGCCCCCCTCATCTAGACCGAGTGGCAGAACATTGAGCAGCCTGTTGGAGTGTTGGAGTTTGGAAGCGCTCGTTGGAAATCACTCAACCGTCCTGCCGTACCACCTGTTTCTAAATGTCACATGATGCAGGAGGCAGCAAAATGTTGTGTTATTGAAAACAAGCACTTCCAAACTCTTCCAGACACTTTAGAAAAATAATCAAATGCAGGACATTTCTTGACAGAAAGTATAGCTCATAATGTTTCTATGGTGGATTTTTATGAAACAAAAACGTTGCAGATAGAAAGAGGATAATTCAAGCTTTTCGTACAGCTGCAATGTTGGTGAGTTTAACATTGTTTAATGCAATCAGACAGGACTTTTCTGTTTGGATGAATGGGGTTGTCAATCAGACAAGACTTTTCTGTTTGGATGAATGGGGCTGTCAATCAGATCAGGACTTTTCTGTTTGGATGAATGGGCTGTCAATCAGACAGGACTTTTCTGTTTGGATGAATGGGGCTGTCAATCAGATAGGACTTTTCTGTTTGGATGAATGGGGCTGTCGAGGCCAGAAAGTAGTTTTTTGCCACTCAGTGGGCGTTCCCGCATAACTTCCAGGTACGATGATGTCATACTGCATGTTACTGTATGTACAGTACGTACATGCGCGTGATGACAAATACGTACGTTTTCCCGTCGAAGCAGATCTTGGGGCCCACGACGTCGGCCGCTCCGCTGCTGATGTGGAACGCAAAGTAGTCGACGGGACATCGCCGCGACAGGCCGCATTTATGAGGGCTGGAAGGGGCTGGGAGAACAACACAATACAGGCCGCATTTATGAGGGCTGGAAGGGGCTGGGAGAACAACACAATACAGGCCGCATTTATGAGGGCTGGAAGGGGCTGGGAGAACAACACAATACAGGCCGCATTTATGAGGGCTGGAAGGGGCTGGGAGAACAACACAATACAGGCCGCATTTATGAGGGCTGGAAGGGGCTGGGAGAACAACACAATACAGGCCACATTTATGAGGGCTGGAAGGGGCTGGGAGAACAACACAATACAGGCCGCATTTATGAGGGCTGGAAGGGGCTGGGAGAACAACACAATACAGGCCGCATTTATGAGGGCTGGAAGGGGCTGGGAGAACAACACAATACAGGCCTCATTTATGAGGGCTGGAAGGGGCTGGGAGAACAACACAATACAGGCCACATTTATGAGGGCTGGAAGGGGCTGGGAGAACAACACAATACAGGCCTCATTTATGAGGGCTGGAAGGGGCTGGGAGAACAACACAATACAGGCCACATTTATGAGGGCTGGAAGGGGCTGGGAGAACAACACAATACAGGCCGCATTTATGAGGGCTGGAAGGGGCTGGGAGAACAACACAATACAGGCCGCATTTATGAGGGCTGGAAGGGGCTGGGAGAACAACACAATAAAGGCCGCATTTATGAGGGCTCGCAATACACTGAACTTATCCTAATGAATATTATTTTAAACCATTCTGACCTGAGATCAGATTAAAAAAATGGCTTCTACATCCTGACAGTTTTCTGAAAAAGCTATATTTCTCTGTCAGTGGTTCTTCTATTTTTCAAAAATAGCAGACCTGTAGATCTGCTATTTTTCAATAGCTAAAGCATAACATAATGCTATCACCAAAAGGGGTTCCCGCACAAAATGGGTTAAACGTTTTGTGCCAGGGACGCCCTGAAGAGAAGATATCTGCCATTTTGGAATAGCCAATGCATCAATTGATGGATTGGTTAAAATAAATTGTGATAGGGTAGAGTCGCTGCTTCTTCGCCTGGAAAGGAGCGAGCTTAGGATGGTTCGGGGCCTCTCGGGCGTCTCCATATAAGGAGGTCCTCGAGGCACGTCCCACTGGGAGGAGGAGACCCCGGGGCATCTGGTTAGGATGCCTCTCAGGCGTCTAAACTAGGGAGGTCCTTGAGGCACATCCCACTGGGAGGAGACCCCGGGAACGTCTCTGGATCCCCCCCCAGGAGGAAGTTACCAATGTTGCTCTGGAGAGGGAAGTCTGGAGCTCTCAGGTGGAGCTGTTGTCCCCGCGACCCGACTACGGATAAGCGGTTGAAGGATGGATGGATTGTGATGCTGCTACATTAACTACTTTAGCTGGTTAGCCCCTGGCTGCCGTTGTCAGTTTTCAAAATACATCAGTGATTTTGTGCATTTCTGTCCTGAAACTCACGTTCAAACACATTCATAACAACTTAATTAACACTCACTGGTGATGACTGGTGGTGGCGTTGCGTCAGGAATACCTAGAAGAGAAGTACAAATAAATAGTCAGGTTGTGGTATCATATTAACCCATTTAGGCCTGACGTCGAAATTAAAAACAATGTATTTTTAAAATGTATTTTTTTTTCTGAAAAAACTCATGTTTCTATATCAGTGGTTCTCAATATTTCAAAATATGTTTTTCCAGGGTCACCCCCAGAAGCAAATATTTGAGTTAAAAACTGAAACTCTGAAAGAATATATATTCAAAGATTTCAGGCACATTTTCACGATTTTTCAAATATAGCAGACCTACAAGCTCATAGCGCGGCACTCGGTGCCGCGCTATGAGCTTGTAGATCTGCTATTTTTCAATAGCTAAAGCATATAACATAAGTTAAAACACAAAAAGGGGTTCCCGGCCTGAATGGGTTAAGCTGTTATGATGAAGGCAAAACAAATGATACAGAAATAATAGGGATGCAACGACCCGTTCAATATCATTACACTTCTATCTATGGATAAATGTGTGTAATCTGTGTTCATGTCAAGGCCTGGGTTTGTCCATAATATGTGTTCAAATCAGGGGGGCAGTCAGACAGATATTTTGTGAAGCCACTATAAGGAAATCGGGATTTCCTGAAAGTTCATATAATGTCTTGTTGTGGCGCTGTCTGTCATTGGGCCCAAAAAACCCCATATCTCCATAGAGGTCCATGTATTTGGGCCCAACTTCACCTAGACTGTATTACCTTAATAAACATGGTCATGAATACTTTCTGCTTCCAGTCACTAGTTTAAAGTCTCATTTCTAATGTCATAATAATTCTTTTTGGAAAATTATGGTCCCATTTATAAAAAAAAATGACCATAAAGTCGCGTATGTTCTGAGGGGCGTGGCTACCGTAACAGTCTATGATCGGGAATCCCCTCCCACTCGAGTCAAAATAAAAAGCAACAGAGAAGAAGGGGGGGGGGGGGGGGGGAGTTGTCTGGGCCAGCCAATGGGCCAGCTGGGCCAAAACGGATCTAGAAAGATGGCGATTTACAATTCAAGGACTGACTGGCTTCACCTTACGTTCATGTTAAACCCGGAGAACGCTTTGTCCATATTTTTTACAGTCTATGGTTCAAATATAATGTCTATGGATTTGCCAGAGAATCACTGTGTTTACTTATTCATATCCATATTCTCACATTTCCCCTTCAAAAACCTGCACCATCCACACGTTTCACACAGATTGAATTAATTTGATAAATAGTGGGGGCAGACCAAGGATCACGTCCCACTGGGAGGAGACCCCGGGGCAGACCAAGGATCACGTCCCACTGGGAGGAGACCCCGGGGCAGACTAAGGATCACGTCCCACTGGGAGGAGACCCCGGGGCAGACCGAGGGTCACGTCCCACTGGTAGGAGACCCCGGGGCAGACCAAGGATCACGTCCCACTGGGAGGAGACCCCGGGGCAGACCAAGGACCACGTCCCACTGGGAGGAGACCACGGGGCAGACCAAGGATCACGTCCCACTGGGAGGAGACCCCGGGGCAGACCAAGGATCACGTCCCACTGGGAGGAGACCCCCGGGGGCAGACCAAGGATCACGTCCCACTGGGAGGAGACCCCCGGGGGCAGACCAAGGCGCAGTTGGAGGCCTTGGAACGTCTCAGGATCCCCCAGGTGGAGGTCACTAATGGAGAGGGAAATATGGAGCTCTCTGGTGGAGCTGTTGCCCCCGCGACCCGACTACGGATAAGCGGTTGAAGATGGATGGATAGATGTGAAGACGTAGCTCAAGACATACAGTAGGCTACTCACCCAGAAAGTTCTGGAAGTTCCGTGCGGTGGAGTGAATGTTTGGCGGTCCGACAGAGATCCCCCACGCCACCAGGAGAGTAACGACCACAGCGACGAGACACACGATCCCTGACAAGTACGGCACGCACGCACGCACACACACACACACACACACACACACACACACACACACACACACACACACGCTCTCATCAGTGGTGGGCAACAGTGAATCCGCCTATAAATTGAAATGAATAACCCCCTTTCAATGAATCATCTCATTTTCAAGGGGGTCAACAGATGCATCCGTTTTTTGCATACATTTAGACACAGATTTCACAGACAGTTTCCCAAACAACAACACAACACAGCATACAATAATACTTACGACCCCGCAACAACAGCTAAACACAGAGAACTTAAATGGATCAGGTTACCTAATAATCTTAGTTAATTTTTAGCTTTAGCTATTGAAAAATAGCAGATCTACAAGCTCATAGCTCATGAGCTTGTAGGTCTGCTAAGAACGACTGACATAGAAACATAGGCTTTTTCAGAAAACTGTCAGGATGTAGAAGATTTTTTTTTAGAATCTGATCTCAGGTCAGAATGGGTTAAAGATATATTATAGTGATGACAGGTAGGACAACCTAAAAGACCGAATATGAAAAGGTAAATATCCGCCCAAGTCTATACTCTGATTCATCCTGAGTTATTGCCTATGTTTATGTTCTAAATGCTTTATACATTCATAATCATGTCTGCCTAAAGTAAACAAAACCAAACAAACCAAACAAACAAAAAAGGTCATAGCATAATCGCCTCTACGTCGTTTACATGGAATATAACAAGCGCTCCGAGGACGTCATTCTGTTTCATGCTTGCTTTCCTTATCCTGTTCGCTATGTAAAGCTGTCATCATATTAGAACACACATATTTTAAATATGTACAGCAGTGACATCTGTAATTAAAGTCTAATTAAAGCTTAGGACATAAACAGGCAATAACAAAGGACGAAGCAGCAGTGTTCAGGAGAGTACAGTCAGGATAAGAAACGTCTACTTCGCCCCACATTTTTATACTTACTTGGACAATAATTATGATACGAGCACCTCCTCTTACCTCGTTGTCTCATGTCTGCTCTTCCAACCAGAAAACTGCTCCGAAAAACAACCGAAGAACAGATGCTTTTCCAGGTAGACAGGATTTAACTGTAACAACCGAAGAGATGCTTCTCCAGGTAGACAGGATTTAACTGTAACAACCGAAGAGATGCTTCTCCAGGTAGACAGGATTTAACTGTAACAACCAGATATCTCCCAGGTATACAGAGAAAGTTATAGACAGTATTTAACTTCTCCTGCGTGGCATTTCACACCCTGTGAGCTCTGAGTCAGATAGTGAGTAGTGACACGTATGGTTCACACACACACACACACACACACACGGAGAACACACACACACACACACACGGAGAACACACACACACACACACACACAGAACACACACACAGATTACACACGGGTCACATGGAGAACAATAGCATGTGGTGGTTTAAGCGTTGTGAATGGGAACCCATCCAGGATGCTGTATTGTGTACACACACACACACAACCACACACACACACACACACACACACACACACAGATCAGGTTCCTCCCCCCTCCGCTGGGAGAAGGCAGAGCGTAACAGATACACTTTGGGTTCTATAGCGGGAGGGAAGTGGATCTCTGGGTTGTCGACATGCATTTGGGAGCGGCGTGTATAGTGTCGATTTTTTTACAGGTTTTTTCGATTTCATTTTAGTCACAGTCTTTTGAATAATAATAATAATAATGTCATTTAGTCTTTTAGTCATCTGAAAATCTACGGTTGATTTTGTCGACAGTGTAAGTGTATTTTGGCGGCCTCACCCCCTTAGATAGCATTTGATACAGACTTATAGCATGTTATGTAGACAGCAGAAGTGCATTGTATGTATAGTCATAGCACGCCATAGTACATAATGTATAGCATAGTAGTATATATATATATATATATATATATATATATATATATATATATATATATATATATATATATATATATGTGTATAGTTTATATGTATAGTTTCATTATATAGATATTCCACTGTTACTTTCTTAGCTTACGCATGTTTCATGATAAATGCTTTTATGTGATGTATTCCCATGCTTTTTTTGTTCTTGCTTAATGTAAGTCGCTCTGGATTAAGAGCGTCTGCTAAATGCCTAAATTGTAAATTGTAAATTGTAAATTGTCTCGATGGCGTCGTAATTAAATGACTGATTTTTTTACACCTCATGGTTGCATGCTGGAAATGTAGCCGATCTATACAAGCACAGTAGCACACATGTAGCACATCGCAGTGCAACGCGTTTTGAGCTTTTAACCCATTCTGACCTGGCACCCATTTTGGTGTTAGCATCATGTTATGCTTTAGCTATTGAAAAATAGCAGATCTACAAGCTCATAGCGCGCCACCGAGTGGCGCGATACGAGCTTGTAGGTCTGCTATTTTTGAAAAATCGAAGAACGACTGACATTTTTAGAATCTGATCTCAGGTCAGAATGGGTTAATCAGACCCAGTGTGTGTCCAGTGGAAACCTCGTATGAATCTGATCTCAGGTCAGAATGGGTTCATCAGACCAGTTGTGTGTCCAGTGGAAACCTCGTATGAATCTGATCTCAGGTCAGAATGGGTTCATCAGACCAGTTGTGTGTCCAGTGGAAACCTCGTATGAATCTGATCTCAGGTCAGAATGGGTTAACTGCGACAATATAGATCTGCTATGTTCAGAGTGACCTCTCGTCCACTATTCCCTCCCTATCACATTTTATTTCATTTGTTGACCAGATTGTCATTATGTATACTTTTATTTATTTAGTTTTCGTCAGAGAGAAAAAAAAAAGGGAGTTGAACATTTTCCGTCACAGATTCAGTCGACGGGCGGAACGGACACTGGAATGGGAGCAGGAAGGGTCAGAGGTCAGAGGGTTTGCTACGAACAGTGTTGTTTTTTTGGCAGCACATTTCTATTTTAGTTTTAGTCATAGTCTCCTGAATAGTTTTCATTTTGTTTTAGTCACATTTTAGTCACCTGGAATGTATTAGTGTTGGTCTAGTTTTAGTCGACTAAATGTCATAAGATTTTAGTCGACTAAATCTACAGGTGATTTAGTCGACTAAAATGTATTTTTGCGGGCCTTGTTGCCGTCATAATGACTTATTTTACACTTGCTGAAAATATACAAGATGATCTACAAGCTCACTAATGATCTACAAGCTCACAACGCGTCGCAGCGTGACGCGTTGTGAGCTTGTAGATCGGCTATTTTCAGCATGCAACCAAGTGTAAAATGACATACACTGGATATGTTGTCCACTATAGTCCCTTCCTAACATTTTAGTCTAGTTTTTATTTGTTGACGAAATTGTCAGTATATTTAGTCTTAGTTTTAGTCACCATAGCATAGTTTTAATTTAGTTTCCATTTAGTTTTCTTCAGTGGAAAAGGTAGTCGACGAACATTTTTCGTCTTAGTTTTAGTCGACGAAAACAACACTGCTACGAACAGTGGCGGAAAGTACATTTAATTGTATTTACTTTGTTTTACTTTAACAGAGTATATGTCCACTTTTCAATGCTCCACTATAGTCTAAAGCTCTACTCTATTACACGATGTAATGGATTACATCTCAGAGGATCATGTTGCAATTTTGACTCCACTACGATTATTTGAACACTTTAGTTAAATAAATACATGTTACTTATAATGTAGATTTAGGCTATTATTACAAAACACTAATTATCCGCTCACAACCTCCTGTCACATTGCAAAGCATTGCGAGCTTGTAGATTTTTTCCTATAATAGAAAGTGATAAATTGGACAGGTTGTGAGCTTGTAGATTGGCTATTTTTTTTTTAATTATTTGACACATTTTGTAAACTTTTGGAGAAAGAAAATTACAGTATAGGATTATTGCTTCAGTGATATTCATAACTTTCCAAGTTTTACTATTGCTGTTTCCCAGTTTTTTAAATACCATGTCTGTGGGTGCCCTCTAGAGGCCATTTTCAGACTCTACACTCTCATGTTTAATAACCCCTTTTGGGAGGGAACCCCTTTTTGGTGTTAGCATTACGTTATGCTTTAGCTATTGAAAAATAGCAGATCTACAAGCTCGTAGCGCCGACGAAAAATCTAAGAACGACTGACAGAAAACTGTCAGGATGTAGAAGACATTTTTAGAATCTGATCTCAGGTCAGAATGGACAACTGTCAGGATGTTAGAAGAACATTTTTTGAATCTGATCTCAGGTCAGAATGGACAACTGTCAGGATATAGAAGAACATTTTTAGAATCTGATCTCAGGTCAGAACGGGTTCAAGTAAATGAGAATCACTGCATTGGACTGCTGAACAGATCAGGGCCTGAACACCGGCTGTGATGATTCAACCTGCGTTCCAGATTATTTTGTATACAAAACGCCTATTATGTTCCATATCTGTTACTGTAGAAACAGAAGTGTACATAAAGGGTGCACCCTTGTGTACACTTCTGTTCCTGCTGCTGTTTTAACCTCAGGTACAAACTGAAACTGATGTGACAATAAAGTTGATTGTTGAACGTTGCAGTGCATTAAGTCTGTTTTAGAGGCAGCGGTGGCCGAAACGGTTTGCGGAGCGGTCTTGATATCGGAAAGGTCGCTGTACTAGTTCGTATCCTCGGACCGGCACGTTAAAGCAGGGCCCGGCTGTAAACAAGTTCTTGAGCTTAGTCCAGTTACCCATGGGTAAACATAGTACCTTTAGTCCAGTTACCCATGGGTAAACATAGTACCTTTAGTCCAGTTACCCATGGGTAAATATAGTACCTTTAGTCCAGTTACCCATGG
The DNA here is from genome assembly GCF_963924005.1 of Protomyctophum bolini. NCBI lineage: Eukaryota > Metazoa > Chordata > Actinopteri > Myctophiformes > Myctophidae > Protomyctophum > Protomyctophum bolini. The sequence goes on along the minus strand of NC_137881.1, from coordinate 2,736,850 downwards.
GTAAACATAGTACCTTTAGTCCAGTTACCCATGGGTAAACATAGTACCTTTAGTCCAGTTACCCATGGGTAAACATAGTACCTTTAGTCCAGTTACCCATGGGTAAATATAGTACCTTTAGTCCAGTTACCCATGGGTAAACATAGTACCTTTAGTCCAGTTACCCTGGGTAAACATAGTACCTTTAGTCCAGTTACCCATGGGTAAACATAGTACCTTTAGTCCAGTTACCCATGGGTAAACATAGTATCTTTAGTCCAGTTACCCATGGGTAAACATAGTACCTTTAGTCCAGTTACCCATGGGTAAATATAGTACCTTTAGTCCAGTTACCCATGGGTAAACATAGTACCTTTAGTCCAGTTACCCATGGGTAAACATAGTATCTTTAGTCCAGTTACCCATGGGTAAACATAGTACCTTTAGTCCAGTTACCCATGGGTAAACATAGTACCTTTAGTCCAGTTACCCATGGGTAAACATAGTACCTTTAGTCCAGTTACCCATGGGTAAACATAGTATCTTTAGTCCAGTTACCCATGGGTAAACATAGTACCTTTAGTCCAGTTACCCATGGGTAAACATAGTACCTTTGCTTTTTCTAAACCAATGAAGCCGTTTTGAAGATTGCTTAAAAAAACCAACCCTAGACGAAATACAATTTCAGCAGTTCACATACCTGTTGACAGACAGCAGATCTACAAGCTCATCTACGAGCTTGTAGATCTGCTATTTTTTAAACATTTGTGAAAATGTGGCGCAAATCTTTGAATATACTTTCACATATTTTCAGATGGGGGTCCGCGGCCAATTCCATATATTTTTGGGGGTCCTTGGCATGAACAAGGTTGAGCACCACTGACACAGAAACATGGGGTTTTAACCCTTTCAGAACCACTGACACAGAAACATAGGGTTTTGCATGTTCTCCCCGTGTCCCCTAGGGTAGGTACCCTCACAAAAAACATGCAGTTATCCTGGTCTCTAAACTGCCTCCCCCTGGCCAGCCGGGGCGCCTGATGGAGGGGAAAGGAACTGGTTGGAATAACGTG
>NC_137881.1:2710798-2730798 GCF_963924005.1 Protomyctophum bolini | reverse complement strand
CACCCTCACTGTTAGTATCACTTTATACTCACTGTAAGAACATCACCACCCTCACTGTTAATATCACTTTATACTCACTGTAAGAACATCACCACCCTCACTGTTAATATCACTTTATACTCACTGTAAGAACATCACCACCCTCACTGTTAATATCACTTTATACTCACTGTAAGAACATCACCACCCTCACTGTTAGTATCACTTTATACTCACTGTAAGAACATCAACACCCTCACTGTTAGTACCACTTTATACTCACTGTAAGAACATCACCACCCTCACTGTTAGTATCACTTTATACTCACGGTAAGAACATCAACACCCTCACTGTTAATATCACTTTATACTCACTGTAAGAACATCACCACCCTCACTGTTAATATCACTTTATACTCACTGTAAGAACATCACCACCCTCACTGTTAATATCACTTTATACTCACTGTAAGAACATCACCACCCTCACTGTTAGTATCACTTTATACTCACTGTAAGAACATCACCACCCTCACTGTTAGTATCACTTTATACTCACTGTAAGAACATCACCACCCTCACTGTTAGTATCACTTTATACTCATACTGTAAGAACATCACCACCCTCACTGTTAGTACCACTTTATACTCACTGTAAGAACATCACCACCCTCACTGTTAGTATCACTTTATACTCACTGTAAGAACATCACCACCCTCACTGTTAGTATCACGTTATACTCATACTGTAAGAACATCACCACCCTCACTGTTAGTATCACTTTATACTCATACTGTAAGAACATCACCACCCTCACTGTTAGTATCACTTTATACTCACTGTAAGAACATCACCACCCTCACTGTTAGTACCACTTTATACTCACTGTAAGAACATCACCACCCTCACTGTTAGTACCACTTTATACTCACTGTAAGAACATCACCACCCTCACTGTTAATATCACTTTATACTCACTGTAAGAACATCACCACCCTCACTGTTAGTACCACTTTATACTCACTGTAAGAACATCACCACCCTCACTGTTAGTATCACTTTATACTCATACTGTAAGAACATCACCACCCTCACTGTTAGTATCACTTTATACTCATACTGTAAGAACATCACCACCCTCACTGTTAGTATCACTTTATACTCATACTGTAAGAACATCACCACCCTCACTGTTAGTATCACTTTATACTCATACTGTAAGAACATCACCACCCTCACTGTTAGTATCACTTTATACTCACTGTAAGAACATCACCACCCTCACTGTTAATATCACTTTATACTCATACTGTAAGAACATCACCACCCTCACTGTTAATATCACTTTATACTCACTGTAAGAACATCACCACCCTCACTGTTAATATCACTTTATACTCACTGTAAGAACATCACCACCCTCACTGTTAATATCACTTTATACTCACTGTAAGAACATCACCACCCTCACTGTTAATATCACGTTATACTCACTGTAAGAACATCACCACCCTCACTGTTAATATCACTTTATACTCACTGTAAGAACATCACCACCCTCACTGTTAATATCACTTTATACTCACTGTAAGAACATCACCACCCTCACTGTTAATATCACTTTATACTCACTGTAAGAACATCACCACCCTCACTGTTAGTATCACTTTATACTCACTGTAAGAACATCACCACCCTCACTGTTAGTATCACTTTATACTCGCTGGAAACACATCACCACCCTCACTGTTAGTATCACTTTATACTCACTGTAAGAACATCACCACCCTCACTGTTAATATCACTTTATACTCACTGTAAGAACATCACCACCCTCACTGTTAATATCACTTTATACTCACTGTAAGAACATCACCACCCTCACTGTTAATATCACTTTATACTCACTGTAAGAACATCACCACCCTCACTGTTAGTATCACTTTATACTCACTGTAAGAACATCACCACCCTCACTGTTAATATCACTTTATACTCACTGTAAGAACATCACCACCCTCACTGTTAGTATCACTTTATACTCACTGTAAGAACATCACCACCCTCACTGTTAGTATCACTTTATACTCACTGTAAGAACATCACCACCCTCACTGTTAATATCACTTTATACTCACTGTAAGAACATCACCACCCTCACTGTTAATATCACTTTATACTCACTGTAAGAACATCACCACCCTCACTGTTAGTATCACTTTATACTCACTGTAAGAACATCACCACCCTCACTGTTAGTACCACTTTATACTCACTGTAAGAACATCACCACCCTCACTGTTAATATCACTTTATACTCACTGTAAGAACATCACCACCCTCACTGTTAGTATCACTTTATACTCACTGTAAGAACATCACCACCCTCACTGTTAGTACCACTTTATACTCACTGTAAGAACATCACCACCCTCACTGTTAGTATCACTTTATACTCACTGTAAGAACATCACCACCCTCACTGTTAGTATCACTTTATACTCACTGTAAGAACATCACCACCCTCACTGTTAATATCACTTTATACTCACTGTAAGAACATCATCACCCTCACTGTTAGTATCACTTTATACTCACTGTAAGAACATCACCACCCTCACTGTTAATATCACTTTATACTCACTGTAAGAACATCACCACCCTTACTGTTAATATCACTTTATACTCACTGTAAGAACATCACCACCCTCACTGTTAATATCACTTTATACTCACTGTAAGAACATCACCACCCTCACTGTTAATATCACTTTATACTCACTGTAAGAACATCACCACCCTCACTGTTAATATCACTTTATACTCACTGTAAGAACATCACCACCCTCACTGTTAATATCACTTTATACTCACTGTAAGAACATCACCACCCTCACTGTTAATATCACTTTATACTCACTGTAAGAACATCATCACCCTCACTGTTAGTATCACTTTATACTCACTGTAAGAACATCACCACCCTCACTGTTAATATCACTTTATACTCACTGTAAGAACATCACCACCCTCACTGTTAATATCACTTTATACTCACTGTAAGAACATCACCACCCTCACTGTTAATATCACTTTATACTCACTGTAAATACATCACCACCCTCACTGTTAATATCACTTTATACTCACTGTAAGAACATCACCACCCTCACTGTTAGTATCACTTTATACTCACTGTAAGAACATCACCACCCTCACTGTTAGTATCACTTTATACTCACTGTAAGAACATCACCACCCTCACTGTTAGTATCACTTTATACTCACTGTAAGAACATCACCACCCTCACTGTTAGTATCACTTTATACTGTTAATATCACTTTATACTCACTGTAAGAACATCACCACCCTCACTGTTAGTATCACTTTATACTCACTGTAAGAACATCACCACCCTCACTGTTAGTATCACTTTATACTGTTAATATCACTTTATACTCACTGTAAGAACATCACCACCCTCACTGTTAATATCACTTTATACTCATACTGTAAGAACATCACCACCCTCACTGTTAGTATCACTTTATACTCACTGTAAGAACATCACCACCCTCACTGTTAGTATCACTTTATACTCACTGTAAGAACATCACCACCCTCACTGTTAGTATCACTTTATACTCACTGTAAGAACATCACCACCCTCACTGTTAATATCACTTTATACTCACTGTAAGAACATCACCACCCTCACTGTTAGTATCACTTTATACTCACTGTAAGAACATCACCACCCTCACTGTTAGTATCACTTTATACTGTTAATATCACTTTATACTCACTGTAAGAACATCACCACCCTCACTGTTAGTATCACTTTATACTCACTGTAAGAACATCACCACCCTCACTGTTAGTATCACTTTATACTCACTGTAAGAACATCACCACCCTCACTGTTAATATCACTTTATACTCACTGTAAGAACATCACCACCCTCACTGTTAGTATCACTTTATACTCACTGTAAGAACATCACCACCCTCACTGTTAATATCACTTTATACTCACTGTAAGAACATCACCACCCTCACTGTTAATATCACTTTATACTCACTGTAAGAACATCACCACTTTATACTCACTGTAAGAACATCACCACCCTCACTGTTAGTATCACTTTATACTCACTGTAAGAACATCACCACCCTCACTGTTAATATCACTTTATACTCACTGTAAGAACATCACCACCTTCACTGTTAATATCACTTTATACTCACTGTAAGAACATCACCACCCTCACTGTTAGTATCACTTTATACTCACTGTAAGAACATCACCACCCTCACTGTTAATATCACTTTATACTCACTGTAAGAACATCACCACCCTCACTGTTAGTATCACTTTATACTCACTGTAAGAACATCACCACCCTCACTGTTAATATCACTTTATACTCACTGTAAGAACATCACCACCCTCACTGTTAATATCACTTTATACTCACTGTAAGAACATCACCACCCTCACTGTTAATATCACTTTATACTCACTGTAAGAACATCACCACCCTCACTGTTAATATCACTTTATACTCACTGTAAGAACATCACCACCCTCACTGTTAGTATCACTTTATACTCACTGTAAGAACATCACCACCCTCACTGTTAATATCACTTTATACTCACTGTAAGAACATCACCACCCTCACTGTTAATATCACTTTATACTCACTGTAAGAACATCACCACCCTCACTGTTAATATCACTTTATACTCACTGTAAGAACATCACCACCCTCACTGTTAATATCACTTTATACTCACTGTAAGAACATCACCACCCTCACTGTTAATATCACTTTATACTCACTGTAAGAACATCACCACCCTCACTGTTAGTATCACTTTATACTCACTGTAAGAACATCACCACCCTCACTGTTAGTATCACTTTATACTCACTGTAAGAACATCACCACCCTCACTGTTAGTATCACTTTATACTCACTGTAAGAACATCACCACCCTCACTGTTAATATCACTTAATACTCATACTGTAAATACATCATCACCCTTTAGGTCTAGGTTTATTTATTTAGCATAAAGTACAAAAATAGACAATAACATATCAAAGAAACAAAAATACAATGCAAGGAAAGGAAGAAGCCAGAAGGCTTTATATGGAATCCTTTCCTGAAGGAAGAGGTCATTGGTTTAAACAGATTAAAAGTTCATAAAGAACAGTACATAAATCTACAAGTTGTCAAAGGGGGGCAGCTGTGCAGTAAATAAATAAAAACACAGACTGCACAAAAAACAGAAATAATCAATGCAACAACAAACACACAAAAGAAAATATAACGCATCAAAGTAAAACATGTAATCTACAGAGAGGAAGAAATAAGATATTTCTTTAGATGTTTTTTGAATATTGGCAAGGATAATGAGGATTTAACTAGCATCTAGGGAGTTCCATAGATGAGGGCCTCTACATTTGATGAAAGATTGATGTTTGGACGTGCGACAATAGGGTAATTCTAAATGATCTCTTTGCCTTGTGGGGTAGGAGGAGTGAATGTCAGAAGTAACACGGAAGAAATTTGTGAAAAGAAGACGGAAGGTCTTGAATGCATTTTTTGAATTTAAAGATAAATAAACAGGTCTGGAAAAACCCTCACTGTTAGTACCACTTTATACTCATACTGGAAGTACATCATCACTTACTTGACAGGGTAGCAGTATTTCTGTATGATCAGGTACTAAGTAGTTACCTGACAGGGTAGCAGTATTTCTGTATGATCAGGTACTAAGTAGTTACCTGACAGGGTAGCAGTATTTCTGTATGATGATCAGGTACTAAGTAGTTACTTGACAGGGTAGCAGTATTTCTGTATGATCAGGTACTAAGTAGTTACTTGACAGGGTAGCAGTATTTCTGTATGATCAGGTACTAAGTAGTTACTTGACAGGGTAGCAGTATTTCTGTATGATCAGGTACTAAGTAGTTACTTGACAGGGTAGCAGTATTTCTGTATGATCAGGTACTAAGTAGTTACTTGACAGGGTAGCAGTATTTCTGTATGATCAGGTACTAAGTAGTTACCTGACAGGGTAGCAGTACTTCCTGATGATCAGAAGGGCGGCGACACTTGCCGACAGGATGACAAACACGACGGACGCAACGACTCCTGGATGCAGGCTCGGGCCTTCCTGGAACAACAACAACGACGCAATGCATCATGGGATCATTTATTATAATAAATAACACACATGATCATATATATATATATATATATATATTAACCCATTTTGACCTGAGATCAGATTCTAAAAAGGTTCTTCTACATCCTGACAGTTTTCTGAAAAAGCTATGTTTCTATATATGTCAGTCGTTCTTCGATTTAAAAAAAAAAAATAGCAGACCTGCAAGCTGGCGCGCTACGAGCTTGTGGATTTGTGATATTTGCTTCTGGGGGAGGGGGGGGTCCCTACTCCGTGGAACAACATATTTTCAGATGGGGGTCGGCGGCCAATTTCAACAGATTTCTGTGGGTCTTTGACATGAAGATGTTTGAGAACCAGAACCCCTGATATAGAAACATGGGGTTTTTCTGAAAACTGTCATGATTTAGAAGGCCTTTGTAGAATCGTGCTCAGTGGGTTCATTTTAAAATTTTAGTTAGGATATTAAAATCATAGGAAGACGTCAGTATGTCTAGAAACATAGAGGCTCAACAACATGATGTCCCAATTAACTTCCCTTCGTCTAGTTCCTCTCTCTCTCTCTGATGATTTCCTGTTTTCTTTTAAATATATATATTTTTTTATCCCACGATTTTGTAACCCATTTTTCACCCCTGTGTCAATCATCTAATGTGATCCTGCACGCACGCACGCACGCACACACACACACACACACACACACACACACACACACACACACACACACACACACACACCTTTACTTTGTATATTTTCAATAGTATTATTTACAAAACACACATTAACCACTTCTGCAAGCTCACAGTGCGGGCTTGTAGATCTGCCATGCGGGCTTGTAGATCTGCAATTTTGCCAAAAAAAAGATGTTTTGCAACATTTGAAAACTTGTGAAATAAGGACATATTTCTGCACAACGACTGAGCATGCTATACTTCCTACTTTAAGAACAGCATCTACTCTCTTACTTTTACTCAAGTATTTTTTTTTATTCGAGACTTTATAACTTTGCAACAGAGCAGTATTTCTACATTGATACTTTTTTACTCAAAAAGTGCCTTAAAGGAGAATTCCATGCTAGAATGCTTTCTTATCTTTCTTTGTAGTTGTTACGTCCCCACCAAAGAGGTCCAGGTGTTTTTTGTAGTTGTTACGTCCCCACCAAAGAGGTCCAGGTGTTATTTGTAGTTGTTACGTCCCCACCAAAGAGGTCCAGGTGTTATTTGTAGTTGTTACGTCCCCACCAAAGAGGTCCAGGTGTTTTTTTGTGCAAAAGCTCCTTATTGGCTATTTCCCCCTACCATAAGCCCTAAATGAATTGCATTGCATTGAATGGGAATTGAATGGGGCTATGGGGGTGTTATGCTAGTTCGCTTATTTCCATCGAAAGAAGTAGTAAAGTGTGCCGCTTGGGATATTATTTACATTATGAAGAGAGGATATATACAAAGACATTATTGATTTTATTGATTTATTATTATTGATTTGATATTGATTTGAGCGATGGGAATAAGCGAATTAGCACAACACCCCCATAGCCCCATTCAATTCCCATTCAGTTCAATGCAATTCATTTATGGCTTATGGTAGGGGAAACAGCCATTAAGGAGCTTTTGCACAAAATAACACCTGGACCTCTTTGGTGGGGACGCAACAACTACAAAGAAAGGTAAGAAAGCCTTTTAGTATGGAATTCTCCTGCCTTATTTTTGAGGGGCTCTATAGCCCCTCCTATACACATGTAGGTATAATGTTTGTCTTTAGTTCAATGTTTGTTTAGTAAACGCCGTTGAACAACGAAGGGAACATGTAAGTCATATTGTGCCTCATTACGTCATATTGTCTCTTTAATGTTTAATAATGGCGTTTAATGTTTGTGTTGGCAGTTTGGCACCATTTGTTTATACTGAGATAGACTTTAATATGTTAGCGCCCCTCACTTCACACAGGTGTGATTTATTTATTCTTTTTTCCCACCACTGGTTACATTAACCCATTTTTAATGTATATTCTTTCAGAGTTTCAGTTTTTAACTCAAATCTTTGCTTCTGGGGGGGGGGGTCCCTGGAACAACATATTTTCAGATGGGGGTCGGCGCCATATTATATATAATTGTTGGGGAGGGTCCTTGCCATAAAATATTGAGAACCACTGATACAAAAACATGAGGTTTTTCAGGGGAAAAAATACATTTTAAAAAGACATATATTTTTTTAATTTCAACGTCAGGTCAAAATGGGTTAAACAGTCAAATAGTTGTCCTGTCATCCATATAGCTTTAAAATAATTAAGTATAGCCTAAATCCAATATTTAGTATAGAATCCTATACCACACCCCATCAAGTCATTTCCCCAAATTCAAGGTACCAAGAATTTACTCTGAACTTGGTAGATCTGCTCTTTAGCTCCTGAAAGAGATCATTTAGAATTACCCTATTGTCGCACGTCCAAACATCAATCTTTCATCAAATTTAGAGGCCCTCATCTGTGGAACTCCTTAGCTTAGATGCTTCACTTAAATCCTCATTATCCTTGCCAATATTCAAAAAACATCTAAAGAAATATCTTATTTCTTCCTCTATGTAGATTACATGTTTTACTTTGATGTGTTATATTTTCTTTTGTGTGTTTGTTGTTGTATTGTTTATTTCTGTTTTTTGTGCAGTCTGTGTTTTTATTTCTTTACTGCACAGCTGCCCCCCTTTGACAACTTGTAGATTTATGTACTGTTCTTTATGAACTTTTAATCTGTTTAAACCAATGACCTCTTCCTACAGGAAAGGATTCCATATAAAGCCTTCTGTCTTCTTCCTTTCCTTGCATTGTATTTTTGTTTCTTTGATATGTTATTGTCAATTTTTTGTACTTTTATGCTAAATAAATAAACCTAAACCTAAACCTAAACCTAGCCTGTGGTCCTAACACATGGGACACTGTGGCACCCTTGAAGTCGTTTAAAAACCTCTACAGAATCCCCACAGTAATATGAAACTGTTGTTATAGTTTGTTTAGTTAAAAAAACTGTCTCGTCTTTTATTTGTATAAACCTTATAGGCTATCATGTAATTCACATTGTACACAGTTTTGTTTTCTTGAGATGAATTGTGATGTTTTTTTTTATGTGATATATTGTTGTAGCCTTATCACTCGACGACACTGCAAATATGAGTTCGTAATACTTTACATGACTTAATTTCGAGAATATTTAAATATAACTTGACTGGTATGTACCTGTAGGTTGGACATGGTCGAGTCTTTTACAGAACGTATCCTAGGTTGTTGTCTCCATTGTCCTGCAGTAGATCATGTCGCTGGGATGTGTAGTTCTTTAATGCAGGCTAAATGTTTTATAATGTAAAGTAATGTTTCTGTGTTGCTGCCTGCTGTTCTCTTCTGTTCCTCACACTGTTTACTTCCTGATCTCACCTGTTGAAGCCCCGCCCACGGGGCTCTATACTCCGCGGTACCACGGTGTTGCTCCGGCTGAAGGAGGAGGAAAAAAAAGAGAACACTTTGTGCAGGAGCGTGCGTGGCTGCGTGGCAGCACCGTTTGTTCAGTTGTTTTCGATGAATTGAACAAGGTGGACCTTCTTGTTGTAAATAAGTGTCATGTTTTATTGGGTCGTCCACTCACAGTAAACAGTTTTTGTATTGAGTTGAAATGTACTGTAATTCTGCAAACTGTTAATAAATATTTCCAATCATCAGAGCTACAGTGGTTCTCAAACTGTTTCATATCAAGGTTGACACTTACAGTATTAGCCCCACGGACCCTGCCTAAAGAGAAGATTTTCTCAATTTTCTCAACTATTTTTGAGGGCCTCCTATAGATATATAGAGAGAGCTGGTTTAATGTTTGTTTTATTAAAGTTAAACAAACATTAAAAACGCCATTGACAATGTGGACAGAGTTTAATGTTTGTTTTTTCGCCAACACAAATATCGAATGTCATTAACAATAAAGAGAGTTTATAATGTTTGTTTTGCATCACCTAATCATATAGCAACAACATCCTTGTATATGTGTTTTGTCTCACTGTGATGCTATGTTGTTTTTTTCTGTTGTTTTTCTGTAATGTGTCTCAGCTGTTGTCACTGTTTGTACTTTGTTTGCTGTAGTTATTCTGTGTGGTAGCTTTAGTGCATTTGTTTTTATTTTTCTTAGGGTTAGGTTTAGCACTTATTTGTAAACTCTGAGTTTTGAAACGTGCTATATAGGCTATAAATAAAGTGGATTGGATTGGATGAGTTAGACTTTCATATATTAGCGCCCCTCACTTCACACAGGTGTGATTTATTTATTTATTTCAAGCATTTCTATCTCTGCAATGGGAACCCAATTTTTTATATTGTTAAAAAATATTCAAATCAATGCTAATTCAACTCAGAGAGGGCACAAATGGAACCAAATGGACCCATAAAGGTCCGTCAGATTTTATACGGTTTTCGAATTGCAGCCGAGAGCGGTTTTGAAGGAGTCAAGGGATGTGCATGTCTTAATGACTGTTGGTAGGGCGTTCCACACCACATGTTGGTGGCATGATAATGTACACATCTGTTAATTATAGGCAAGTGCACATCCCAAGTCATGCGATGATGGGGTGTGAATAAAACGTGACCCTTAATTCCTTGACTATAAGCTTTCACTTTCATCAAGCTGTATAATGTTAATGTGTAGCCGAACAAACATCCATCATTATTAAACAATGAACTTTCCTTAAACATGTAGGCCTGTTTTTTATGCAGAACGTTAGACTACTAATCTGAAAGGTGAAAACCGCTAGATCAATAGACCAAATTAATCAGTTAGTTAAGTACAGACTCAAATATGTATTTATAGCTGACAGACTTATAGTAGACAGACAGACAGACAGACAGACAGACAGACAGACAGACAGACAGACAGACAGACAGACAGACAGACAGACAGACAGACAGACAGACAGACAGAGTAGAGTCCAACATAGAACGCGTTGGTTCCCTCTGGTGGACACTACGGACTGGTACAACAGTTCGATCATGGACTGTAAAGATTCAAGAGCCTGTATCTATTAAGATATTCATATTTCTTTGAGGGGCGCTATAGCCCCTCCTATATACAGCTTTTGTCATATCCATTAACAACGAAGGGAAACTTTACGTCATCTTGTCCCTATACACTGCCAAACATGACATACATTTGTGGCAACAGGCATTCTGATTGGCCAGTATGAGATGACGCATGATGATGATGATGATGATATACGATGATAAGAGCGCCCCTCACTTCACATGGGTGTGATTTTTTTTTATAGGGAGATAAAACAAGATATTATATGTTCACCATCATGAGGGACAGAGAGTGTCAGAGGGGGCAGGGACTGCAATCACGCGTAAGAGGGCACTTTTGGACATAAATAGCAGATCTACAAGCTCACAGCGCGTTGCAGCGCGACACGTTGTGAGCGTGTATAGATCAGCTATTTTCGCGGCACAACACAGCACTCTTTAGATATAGTGGAGATGCAGGTGTAACGACATGGATCTCCAAACTAATTTGTTCAGTGCAAAAATGCGCAACGAAAATTCAGGAGAGAAAAAAAGCAATTCTCCTGAAGGCTGCCTTCCTTCCAGCATGGAGAGGAGAGGAGAGGAGAGGAAAGGAAAGGAAAGGAAAGGAAAGGAGAGGAGAGGAGAGGAGAGGAGTGGCATTTAGCATTCCTTTCACCGTGTAGTAAACGCTGCATTCGTTGGTCTGGAGAGGACAGTTGTTTTACAGACGGGGTAAAAGGGCAGGGGCTGAAGCCCCCTTTGATGTCTATGTGTGCACGTCCCTGTTCACGGTCCAATGAATGTGTAGTATATATATATATATATATATATATATATATATTATATCTATATAGTATAAGTATATTAGAGGAATTCCTTGGACTCAGTTATAGGCAACTATAATCGAGTCAAGGGGAATTTATTTATGAATCATATCTGTTGAAATGAAAAGTGTTTGCAGTGCTCTTAAAGTGTGTGTGTGTGTGTGTGTGTGTGTGTGTGTGTGTGTGTGTGTGTGCGCGCGCGCACACGCGCGTGCGTGTGTGTGTGTGTGTGTGTGTGCGTGTGTGTGTGTGTGTGCAATTATCAGTCTCACTGGTTTGCCTCTCATCTGAATAAATTATGCTACTATAGTCCAAATATAAGGGACTTCATTTGACTACATCTTTTTTTTTATAGTTTATTTTAAACCAATATATCCTCTCTCTCTCACATGCGCTTGCCAGCGATCACCCTCCTCCTTTGTGCCGATGTCGCCACCGGTGCCAAAGGTTGCCACACCCTGCTGTAAACTATCTGTCATTCATGGGCTGTGTGTGCAGTTGTTTATTTACTCCAGGCTCCAGAAGTAGCTCTGTAGGCCATAGACTATAAGAGGCTCAATATCCTTATAGCCTCTGTAGGCCATAGACTATAAGAGGCTCAATATCCTTATAGCCTCTGTAGGCCATAGACTATAAGAGGCTCAATATCCTTATAGCCTCCAGAAGTAGCTCTGTGGGCCATAGACTATAAGAGGCTCAATATCCTTATAGCCTCCAGAAGTAGCTCTGTGGGCCATAGACTATAAGAGGCTCAATATCCTTATAGCCTCCAGAAGTAGCTCTGTAGGCCATAGACTATAAGAGGCTCAATATCCTTATAGCCTCCAGAAGTAGCTCTGTAGGCCATAGACTATAAGAGGCTCAATATCCTTATAGCCTCCAGAAGTAGCTCTGTAGGCCATAGACTATAAGAGGCTCAATATCCTTATAGCCTCCAGAAGTAGCTCTGTAGGCCATAGACTATAAGAGGCTCAATATCCTTATAGCCTCCAGAAGTAGCTCTGTAGGCCATAGACTATAAGAGGCTCAATATCCTTATAGCCTCCGGCCCTCTGTAGGCCATAGACTATAAGAGGCTCAATATCCTTATAGCCTCCAGAAGTAGCTCTGTAGGCCATAGACTATAAGAGGCTCAATATCCTTATAGCCTCCGGCCCTCTGTAGGCCATAGACTATAAGAGGCTCAATATCCTTATAGCCTCCGGCCCTCTGTAGGCCATAGACTATAAGAGGCTCAATATCCTTATAGCCTCCAGAAGTAGCTCTGTAGGCCATAGACTATAAGAGGCTCAATATCCTTATAGCCTCCGGCCCTCTGTAGGCCATAGACTATAAGAGGCTCAATATCCTTATAGCCTCCGGCCCTCTGTAGGCCATAGACTATAAGAGGCTCAATATCCTTATAGCCTCCGGCCCTCTGTAGGCCATAGACTATAAGAGGCTCAATATCCTTATAGCCTCCGGCCCTCTGTAGGCCATAGACTATAAGAGGCTCAATATCCTTATAGCCTCCGGCCCTCTGTAGGCCATAGACTATAAGAGGCTCAATATCCTTATAGCCTCCGGCCCTCTGTAGGCCATAGACTATAAGAGGCTCAATATCCTTATAGCCTCCGGCCCTCTGTAGGCCATAGACTATAAGAGGCTCAATATCCTTATAGCCTCCGGCCCTCTGTAGGCCATAGACTATAAGAGGCTCAATATCCTTATAGCCTCCGGCCCTCTGTAGGCCATAGACTATAAGAGGCTCAATATCCTTATAGCCTCCGGCCCTCTGTAGGCCATAGACTATAAGAGGCTCAATATCCTTATAGCCTCCGGCCCTCTGTAGGCCATAGACTATAAGAGGCTCAATATCCTTATAGCCTCCGGCCCTCTGTAGGCCATAGACTATAAGAGGCTCAATATCCTTATAGCCTCCGGCCCTCTGTAGGCCATAGACTATAAGAGGCTCAATATCCTTATAGCCTCCGGCCCTCTGTAGGCCATAGACTATAAGAGGCTCAATATCCTTATAGCCTCCGGCCCTCTGTAGGCCATAGACTATAAGAGGCTCAATATCCTTATAGCCTCCGGCCCTCTGTAGGCCATAGACTATAAGAGGCTCAATATCCTTATAGCCTCCGGCCCTCTGTAGGCCATAGACTATAAGAGGCTCAATATCCTTATAGCCTCCGGCCCTCTGTAGGCCATAGACTATAAGAGGCTCAATATCCTTATAGCCTCCGGCCCTCTGTAGGCCATAGACTATAAGAGGCTCAATATCCTTATAGCCTCCGGCCCTCTGTAGGCCATAGACTATAAGAGGCTCAATATCCTTATAGCCTCCGGCCCTCTGTAGGCCATAGACTATAAGAGGCTCAATATCCTTATAGCCTCCGGCCCTCTGTAGGCCATAGACTATAAGAGGCTCAATATCCTTATAGCCTCCGGCCCTCTGTAGGCCATAGACTATAAGAGGCTCAATATCCTTATAGCCTCCGGCCCTCTGTAGGCCATAGACTATAAGAGGCTCAATATCCTTATAGCCTCCGGCCCTCTGTAGGCCATAGACTATAAGAGGCTCAATATCCTTATAGCCTCCGGCCCTCTGTAGGCCATAGACTATAAGAGGCTCAATATCCTTATAGCCTCCGGCCCTCTGTAGGCCATAGACTATAAGAGGCTCAATATCCTTATAGCCTCCGGCCCTCTGTAGGCCATAGACTATAAGAGGCTCAATATCCTTATAGCCTCCGGCCCTCTGTAGGCCATAGACTATAAGAGGCTCAATATCCTTATAGCCTCCGGCCCTCTGTAGGCCATAGACTATAAGAGGCTCAATATCCTTATAGCCTCCGGCCCTCTGTAGGCCATAGACTATAAGAGGCTCAATATCCTTATAGCCTCCGGCCCTCTGTAGGCCATAGACTATAAGAGGCTCAATATCCTTATAGCCTCCGGCCCTCTGTAGGCCATAGACTATAAGAGGCTCAATATCCTTATAGCCTCCGGCCCTCTGTAGGCCATAGACTATAAGAGGCTCAATATCCTTATAGCCTCCGGCCCTCTGTAGGCCATAGACTATAAGAGGCTCAATATCCTTATAGCCTCCGGCCCTCTGTAGGCCATAGACTATAAGAGGCTCAATATCCTTATAGCCTCCGGCCCTCTGTAGGCCATAGACTATAAGAGGCTCAATATCCTTATAGCCTCCGGCCCTCTGTAGGCCATAGACTATAAGAGGCTCAATATCCTTATAGCCTCCGGCCCTCTGTAGGCCATAGACTATAAGAGGCTCAATATCCTTATAGCCTCCGGCCCTCTGTAGGCCATAGACTATAAGAGGCTCAATATCCTTATAGCCTCCGGCCCTCTGTAGGCCATAGACTATAAGAGGCTCAATATCCTTATAGCCTCCTCTGTAGGCCATAGACTATAAGAGGCTCAATATCCTTATAGCCTCCTCTGTAGGCCATAGACTATAAGAGGCTCAATATCCTTATAGCCTCCGGCCCTCTGTAGGCCATAGACTATAAGAGGCTCAATATCCTTATAGCCTCCGGCCCTCTGTAGGCCATAGACTATAAGAGGCTCAATATCCTTATAGCCTCCTCTGTAGGCCATAGACTATAAGAGGCTCAATATCCTTATAGCCTCCGGCCCTCTGTAGGCCATAGACTATAAGAGGCTCAATATCCTTATAGCCTCCGGCCCTCTGTAGGCCATAGACTATAAGAGGCTCAATATCCTTATAGCCTCCGGCCCTCTGTAGGCCATAGACTATAAGAGGCTCAATATCCTTATAGCCTCCGGCCCTCTGTAGGCCATAGACTATAAGAGGCTCAATATCCTTATAGCCTCCGGCCCTCTGTAGGCCATAGACTATAAGAGGCTCAATATCCTTATAGCCTCCGGCCCTCTGTAGGCCATAGACTATAAGAGGCTCAATATCCTTATAGCCTCCGGCCCTCTGTAGGCCATAGACTATAAGAGGCTCAATATCCTTATAGCCTCCGGCCCTCTGTAGGCCATAGACTATAAGAGGCTCAATATCCTTATAGCCTCCGGCCCTCTGTAGGCCATAGACTATAAGAGGCTCAATATCCTTATAGCCTCCGGCCCTCTGTAGGCCATAGACTATAAGAGGCTCAATATCCTTATAGCCTCCGGCCCTCTGTAGGCCATAGACTATAAGAGGCTCAATATCCTTATAGCCTCCGGCCCTCTGTAGGCCATAGACTATAAGAGGCTCAATATCCTTATAGCCTCCGGCCCTCTGTAGGCCATAGACTATAAGAGGCTCAATATCCTTATAGCCTCCGGCCCTCTGTAGGCCATAGACTATAAGAGGCTCAATATCCTTATAGCCTCCTCTGTAGGCCATAGACTATAAGAGGCTCAATATCCTTATAGCCTCCTCTGTAGGCCATAGACTATAAGAGGCTCAATATCCTTATAGCCTCCGGCCCTCTGTAGGCCATAGACTATAAGAGGCTCAATATCCTTATAGCCTCCGGCCCTCTGTAGGCCATAGACTATAAGAGGCTCAATATCCTTATAGCCTCCGGCCCTCTGTAGGCCATAGACTATAAGAGGCTCAATATCCTTATAGCCTCCGGCCCTCTGTAGGCCATAGACTATAAGAGGCTCAATATCCTTATAGCCTCCGGCCCTCTGTAGGCCATAGACTATAAGAGGCTCAATATCCTTATAGCCTCCGGCCCTCTGTAGGCCATAGACTATAAGAGGCTCAATATCCTTATAGCCTCCGGCCCTCTGTAGGCCATAGACTATAAGAGGCTCAATATCCTTATAGCCTCCGGCCCTCTGTAGGCCATAGACTATAAGAGGCTCAATATCCTTATAGCCTCCGGCCCTCTGTAGGCCATAGACTATAAGAGGCTCAATATCCTTATAGCCTCCGGCCCTCTGTAGGCCATAGACTATAAGAGGCTCAATATCCTTATAGCCTCCGGCCCTCTGTAGGCCATAGACTATAAGAGGCTCAATATCCTTATAGCCTCCGGCCCTCTGTAGGCCATAGACTATAAGAGGCTCAATATCCTTATAGCCTCCGGCCCTCTGTAGGCCATAGACTATAAGAGGCTCAATATCCTTATAGCCTCCGGCCCTCTGTAGGCCATAGACTATAAGAGGCTCAATATCCTTATAGCCTCCGGCCCTCTGTAGGCCATAGACTATAAGAGGCTCAATATCCTTATAGCCTCCGGCCCTCTGTAGGCCATAGACTATAAGAGGCTCAATATCCTTATAGCCTCCGGCCCTCTGTAGGCCATAGACTATAAGAGGCTCAATATCCTTATAGCCTCCGGCCCTCTGTAGGCCATAGACTATAAGAGGCTCAATATCCTTATAGCCTCCGGCCCTCTGTAGGCCATAGACTATAAGAGGCTCAATATCCTTATAGCCTCCGGCCCTCTGTAGGCCATAGACTATAAGAGGCTCAATATCCTTATAGCCTCCGGCCCTCTGTAGGCCATAGACTATAAGAGGCTCAATATCCTTATAGCCTCCGGCCCTCTGTAGGCCATAGACTATAAGAGGCTCAATATCCTTATAGCCTCCGGCCCTCTGTAGGCCATAGACTATAAGAGGCTCAATATCCTTATAGCCTCCGGCCCTCTGTAGGCCATAGACTATAAGAGGCTCAATATCCTTATAGCCTCCGGCCCTCTGTAGGCCATAGACTATAAGAGGCTCAATATCCTTATAGCCTCCGGCCCTCTGTAGGCCATAGACTATAAGAGGCTCAATATCCTTATAGCCTCCGGCCCTCTGTAGGCCATAGACTATAAGAGGCTCAATATCCTTATAGCCTCCGGCCCTCTGTAGGCCATAGACTATAAGAGGCTCAATATCCTTATAGCCTCCGGCCCTCTGTAGGCCATAGACTATAAGAGGCTCAATATCCTTATAGCCTCCGGCCCTCTGTAGGCCATAGACTATAAGAGGCTCAATATCCTTATAGCCTCCGGCCCTCTGTAGGCCATAGACTATAAGAGGCTCAATATCCTTATAGCCTCCGGCCCTCTGTAGGCCATAGACTATAAGAGGCTCAATATCCTTATAGCCTCCGGCCCTCTGTAGGCCATAGACTATAAGAGGCTCAATATCCTTATAGCCTCCGGCCCTCTGTAGGCCATAGACTATAAGAGGCTCAATATCCTTATAGCCTCCGGCCCTCTGTAGGCCATAGACTATAAGAGGCTCAATATCCTTATAGCCTCCGGCCCTCTGTAGGCCATAGACTATAAGAGGCTCAATATCCTTATAGCCTCCGGCCCTCTGTAGGCCATAGACTATAAGAGGCTCAATATCCTTATAGCCTCCGGCCCTCTGTAGGCCATAGACTATAAGAGGCTCAATATCCTTATAGCCTCCGGCCCTCTGTAGGCCATAGACTATAAGAGGCTCAATATCCTTATAGCCTCCGGCCCTCTGTAGGCCATAGACTATAAGAGGCTCAATATCCTTATAGCCTCCGGCCCTCTGTAGGCCATAGACTATAAGAGGCTCAATATCCTTATAGCCTCCGGCCCTCTGTAGGCCATAGACTATAAGAGGCTCAATATCCTTATAGCCTCCGGCCCTCTGTAGGCCATAGACTATAAGAGGCTCAATATCCTTATAGCCTCCGGCCCTCGCATGAAATGCAGCGCAGCCTCTCCACTTCAGAATAAAAACAGTGATTTCACTACTCACCAATACAAAGACAGTTTTAAATAAAAACAGTGATTTCGCTACTCACCAATACAAAGACAGTTTTAAATAAAAACAGTGATTTCACTACTCACCAATACAAAGACGGTTTGGTGATGAAGAAAGTCTACTTTGGTGTCACGTGGAGTCAGGTGGTTTTGACGAGACAACCTTGCTCCCTGCTCGCTCCATGGGGGGGGAGGAGGGCATGAAGACAGCCATGGAGCAAGCTTGTCTCGTCAAAACCACCTAACTCCCGTTGGAAATGAAGTGCGAGCTGCTCCCCCCCCCCCCCCCTCCTCCAAGGACAGCGAGAGAGCACCCTGCATGTCTTTTATGTGTGAACGAGGCCTTAGCTTAGACCCAGGAAAAGAAAGCCTCTTTATTTTAGCTTTGGCCTTTAAAAGAAATAGGTAAAAAAAAATAGCAGTCCGACATTTGACCTCGACCACAAAGTCCTCCAGGTCAAATGTTTTGTAGCCTCAGTACGCTAAAAGGGTTTTATCCTCGGATTCAGGTTCTTTGAAACTCCCCTCAGCCGCTGCGTTAGTTTTACTGAGGTTAGGTTTAGGTTTAGGTTTAGGTATAGTTTTACTGAGGTTAGGGTTAGGGTTAGGTTTAGGTATAGTTTTACTGAGGTTAGGTTAGGGTTAGGTTTAGGTATAGTTTTACTGAGGTTAAGGTTAGGGTTAGGGTTATGTTTAGGTATAGTTTTACTGAGGTTAGGGTTAGGTTTAGGTATAGTTTTACTGAGGTTAAGGTTAAGGTTAGGTTTAGGTATAGTTTTACTGAGGTTAAGGTTAGGGTTAGGGTTATGTTTAGGTATAGTTTTACTGAGGTTAAGGTTAGGTTTAGGTTTAGGTATTGTTTTACTGAGGTTAAGGTTAGGGTTAGGTTTAGGTATAGTTTTACTGAGGTTAGGGTTATGTTTAGGTATAGTTTTACTGAGGTTACGGTTAAGGTTAGGTTTAGGTTTAGGTATTGTTTTACTGAGGTTAAGGTTAGGGTTAGGTATAGTTTTACTGAGGTTAAGGTTAGGGTTAGGTTTAGGTATAGTTTTACTGAGGTTAAGGTTAGGGTTAGGTTTAGGTATAGTTTTACTGAGGTTAAGGTTAGGTTTAGGTATAGTTTTACTGAGGTTAATGTGTTATAATCTCCTGCTGTACACAAGGAAATAAAGAGGAACCTTCAACCAGATTCCTGACAAGCCTTTTCTTATCAGCGCAATAAAAATACAAGGGACAAGGTTCAGTGTGGTTATGTCCG